>NC_057805.1:137847888-137848460 GCF_018294505.1 Triticum aestivum
GGGGTCGGGGTCGGGGTCTCGGGGTCGGGGTGTCGTGTCGGGGTGCCGGGTCGGGGTCAGGGTACCGTGTCGGGTCGAGTTTTTTTCCTTTTCTTCTTCTTCCTCTTTTTCCTTTTCTTCCTTTTTTCCTTCTTCTTCTTCTTCTTCTTCTTCTTCTTCTTCCTCCTTTCCTTTTTCCTCTTCTTCTTCTCCTCCTCTCCTCTTTTTTCTTCTTCTTCTTCCTCCTTTCCTTTTCCCTCTTCTTCTTCTCCTCCTCTCCTCTTTCTTCTTATTCTTCTTCTTCCTCTTCTTCTTTTTTCTTCTCCTCCTCCTCTTCTTCTTCTTCTCCTGATCTCCTCTTTTTCTCCTTTTCTTCTTTCCTAAAACTAAACTAAACCTAAAACTAAAACTAAAAAAACAGAAAAAGAAAAAAACTAAATCTAAACCTAAAAATAAACTAAAACTAAACCTATAAACCTAAAACTAATCCTAAAACTAAAACTAAATCTAAACTAAACATAAACCTAAAACTAAAAAAACAGAAAAAAGGAAAAAAAGGAAGAAGATCACCTGCAGGGTGGAGGAGGGGGGCG
>NC_057805.1:137849153-137871659 GCF_018294505.1 Triticum aestivum
GGGGGGGGCACGGGCCGTTAGGTAGTGTCCTCTTTGCCGTCCGCCACTCTTTGTCGACCGCCCTTTTGCCTCTTTGCCGTCTGCTGGCAGACGGCAAAGAGGTGCCAGCAGACGGCAAAGAGGTGGGCCGTTAAGTATTTTCCAAACGGGCGGGGGGTGGGGGCCACCTCTCTCTTTGCCGTCTGCCAGCGGACGGCAAAGATTCTTTGCCGTACGCTGGCGGACGGCAAAGAGCTCGCGGATGGCAAAGAGCTTCTTTGTCGTCTTCCATTTTCTTTGCCGTCTGCTTTTGGGTAGCTGATGGCAAAGAGCTTCTTTGCCGTCAGCTAGCAGACGACAAAGAGCTGGCAGATGGCAAATTAACTGATTCCAGTAGTGTAAGCCCTTTATGTGGTGTCGCTCAGACACCGGACTGTGGCATGCTTGTTATTTAAATTATTTATAAGCCCTTTATGTGGTGTCGCACAGACGCCCGACTGTGGCATGCTTGTTATTTCTATTATTTATAAGTCCTTTATGTGGTGTCGCATAGACGCCCGACTGTGGCATGCTTGTTATTTCTTTTATTTATTAGCCCTTTATGTGGTGTCGCTCAGACGCCCGACTGAGGCATGATTTATCTTATTATCCTTTCGAGGCGTCGCTTCAGACACCTGATCGGTGCATTCCATTTCTACTCCCTTATTGCATATTCATGTCGTATATGAATAACCTGCTTGCGTGCATCATGGATTTTTATTTCGTGACTGATGTTGTGATCATGAAATATTTCAGAGCATGATTATCATTCAGTATGTTATTCCTGTGTTCATAATGTTTGCGAGTACATTCAAAAGTACTCACTGGCTTGTCCCTGGCTATTGTCTTGGCCAGATTTCTTGCATGGAGAAGAGCGTTGCGAGGGCAGCCCCGGAACCCATGGAAAGGTGATAGCAGCCTCGCGAAGATAGGAGTTATCCTGGTCAGCTGTTCCTGTGGGAAATGGAGTCCCATAGACGCAGATGAACCACAAACCGCTTCCGCCATCAACCACTAGAAACCAATTGTTGTACTCATAGGCCACAATGGTCTTGTACTACATATCTTGTACTTTGCTTGGAATTTCTGTATCAAGTTGGTGCCTCATCAGCTAACAGAAATCCGGGGGCTGGTGA
This sequence comes from Triticum aestivum, assembly GCF_018294505.1. NCBI lineage: Eukaryota > Viridiplantae > Streptophyta > Magnoliopsida > Poales > Poaceae > Triticum > Triticum aestivum. The sequence goes on from NC_057805.1 coordinate 137,850,308, forward strand.
GCACAAGGATCATTTTCTGGGAAAATATATCCCGAAAACCCGGTCCTGACAGCTCGTAGCGGCGATGTAGAGGAGCATGGGCTCCTTAGGAGTCGGAGCCACTAGGACAGGCGGAGTGGTCAACATCTTCTTGAGCTGGAGAAAAGCTTCATCCGCCTTGTCGTTCCACTTGAAAAAATGGTCTTCTTCATGAGCTGGTACAGGGGAAGAGCCTTCTCGCCCAGCCAGCTGATGAAACGGCTGATGGATGCCAAACAGCCGGTGAATTTTTGCACGTCCAGCAGTCGGGTGGGCACTTCCATCCTCTCGATGGCTTTGATCTTCACAGGGTTGCACTCTATGCCGCGCTCTGATACCAGAAAGCCAAGAAGCTGGCCGGCTGGCACTCCAAAGACGTATTTCTCTGGGTTGAGCTTGATTTGAAATCGGCGCAAGTTCTCAAAGGTCTCCTTGAGGTCATCTAGCAGCGTTCCACGCTTCTCCGTCTTCACCACCACATCATCCACGTAGACGTGGGCGTTTCTACCGAGTTGCTTGAGGAGACACTTCTGCATGCAACGCTGAAACGTGGCGCCGGCATTCGTCAAGCCGAACATCATGGTCAGGTAACAGAAGGCTCCAAATGGCGTGATGAAGGCGGTCTTCAGCCTGTCGGCCGGGTTCAGTTTGATCTGGTGGTACCCTAAGTACGCATCCAAAAAACTCAACAGCTCGCATCCGGCTGTGGAGTCAATCACTTGGTCAACTCTTGGCAAAGCAAACGGGTCTTTGGGGCATGCTTTGTTGAGGCTGGTATAATCAATACACATGCGCCACTGTTTGGTCTTCTTCAGCAGCAGGACCGGGTTGGCTAACCACTCTAGAAAGACACTTCCATGTTGAAGCCGGCTGCTAGAAGCCGGGCTATCTCTTCTCCAACAACTCTTCTCTTCTCTTTTGACAGACGGCGCAAGGGCTGCCTGACTGGATTGGCATCAGACCGAACATGTAGCTTGTGCTCGGCGAAATCCGTCGGAACACCTAGCATGTCTTTGGGGGACCATGCAAAGATGTCCCGATTCTCACGGAGGAAATCGACGCGCTCGCCTTCCTATTTACTGTCAAGGTTTGTACCTATGACAGCGTACCTCTCCGGGTGCTCCGGGTCCAAGGGTATCTTCTTTGTCTCTTTGGCCGGCTTGAACGAGCCCTCAGCTTCCGACTCCTTGGGGTTGGGTGACATTTCCGGCTGCTTGCCTGCCATTGCCACAACCCGGTCAAGGAGCCACTTCTCAGCCGCGATCACGAGGGACTCGGCTAACCGGCTGCTTTCTGCTGCGCAGGCGGACAACTTCTTGTAGTCTCCTGCTATAGTAAGGATTCCCTTGGAGCTCGGCATCTTCATCTTGAGGTAGGCATAGTGGGGGACCACCATGAACTTGGCCAGAGCAGGCCGGCCAAGTAGTGCATGATAGGGGCTCTCAAGAGCCACCACATCAAACCAGATGGGCTCTCGGCGGAAATGACTTTTGTCCCCGAAAAGGACATCTATCTGAGTCTTGCCGATTGGTGAGCTGGAAAGGCCAGGAACTATGCCGTGAAAAACAGTCCGGCTGAGCTGAAGATGTCTCTGCTTGATCCCCAACTTCTCCATGGTATCTTTGTACAGAATGTTGATACTGCGGCCGCCATCTATCAAGACTCGGGAGAAGCGAGCAGCTCACCTCTCTGTGGCAAATGTGGCATCCAACACCAAGGCATAAGAGCCGGGATTTGGCATCACCTCCGGGTGGTCGGCTCTGCTCCAGCTGATGGGCTTCTCAGACCAGTGCATGAACTCGGGGGTCTCTGATGCTACTGCATTCACTTCTAGCTGCTGCTGCCGTCTGCTGGGCCTGTCGTCAGCCACGCTGGTGAACACGATGTAGGCCCCATGATCCTCGGGATAATCATCTTGTATGGCACCGACTGGCCGGGCCGCCGGCTGCTGAGGAGGAGGAGGCGGCGGGCCGGCTGGCCGAGGAGACTGGAGTCCGTCGCCCTTGGCGATCCTGGTGAGCCAGTGGCACTTCTGAGTAGTGTGATTGGATGGCTTCGCACCGCTATGGAACTTGCAAGGCGCATCGAGAGTCTGCTCTTACGAGAAAGCGGGCAGCAAGTTGGGCTTGCCACCCTTCTGGCGCTTGGGTGGAGGTGGCCCTTCTGGCTGCTGATCTTCAACTGTCGCCACCTGTCGGCTCGTGGAAGCGGGCTGCATGGCCTTACGCTTGTTGTCATTCGGTTGCTGTCGCTGACTGGAGTCGCCAGCCGGGGTCCGAGGAGCTTGAGGGGCCACCTTGCCCGACACGTTGACTTGAATCTCCGCCTTCATGGAGGAGTCGGCCGTGGCGTACTTGTCTGCTATGACCAGCAGTTCGTCGAGGCTCGTCAGCTCGTCGAAGAGAAGCTTGTGCTTGAGGAGGGTGCCCTCTCGGCACCCAATAGTGAAGTACTCGATGGCCTGCACCTCGTGCACACCCTCGCACGAGTTGCGCAACTCGGCCCAGCGCGTGAGATAGTCGCGAGTTGACTTGTTGGGGCCTTGGACGCATAAGGAGAGTTGGCGGGGTTTTCGCGGCCGCTTGTACGTGCTGGTGAAATTGCGGATGAATGCTTCGGTGAAATCAACCCAGCTGTTGATGCTGCGGGGCTTCAGGCTGTTCAACCACGTCGGGGCCGTGCCCTGGAGCATGAGCGGGACGTACTTCACGGCAACGCGCTTGTTGCCGTTGGCGATGCTGACGGCTGTGGAGTAGTCGACCAGCCAGTCCTCCGGCTTCACGGAGCCGGTGTACTTGGGTGTGTCTCTCGGGAGAGTGAATCCTTTGGGGAAGGGCTCATCTCGGATGCGGGGGCCAAAACAAGGCGGACCCAGCTCATCTTCCTCTTCTAGCGCCAGGGATCGATTGAGGTGATCAATCCGGTGGCGGGCATCGTTTTCTCCGATTCCTTCTCGGCGGCCAAGCCGGTCGCCGAGTGATGGGGGATCAACAGGCGGCGGGGAGATGCGCCTCTCCTTGCGGGGAGGAGGAGGTGGACAGTCGTCTCATCGCTGTACTGCTCTTGGGCGGCCGTCTTGGTCGCGCTCGATGGTGATGCGAGTCCGGTTGTGGCTGGCAGCCGGCTCCTTGTCTCTTCTGTCGTGGGCGCCACCAGTCGGCGTCCGGGATGTCGCGCCTTGGTCTCGTCGAGGCGGCCGATCGTCGTTTCGTTGGTTGGGCGCCTCAGTCCGGCACCCGGCATCTTGCTGCTCAGCAGCCGCGTCGAGGAGCTGCTGAACTCGCTCCGTCATGTGGCGACGCTCGTAGCCTTCGAGCTTGTCTAACTCGTCTGCTGCCGCCTGGGCAGCTCGTATGTTCTCCGCAGGCGTGGCGTAGACGGGACGATCTGTCCCGAACATGCTGGCGATGGTCGCGCCACGCTGCCGGACCAAGACAATGCGGCGAGGCCCATTAGGAGCCGGCGTGCCGCCGACGGCACGGTCCATCTCTCGCTGGTAGGCCTCCGAAAGGCGCCTCATGCTGGCCAGCCAGTTGGCGCTCTCAACGAGCTGGATGCGGCGCGCTTCCAGCGTCTCGGCGTCGGCGTCCTCCGGGATAGGCGCAGCCAGGTCTTGCATTGCCGTTTGCAACGGGTCCTGGCCACCTCCGCCAGAGTGCTCGCCGTGGCTGATGACGAGCACCTTGACGGTGCTGCCGCCGCTATCCGCCCGAGGAAGCGGCTCATCGTAGACAACCACGTTGGCGGGGAACGCGTCGAGTGACGCCGTGTCGGAGTCGACCAACATTGGGTCGGTGGAGCCAACCGGCTCCAAGTCAACAGCAGGCTCGCTAGCGACGTGGAGCTGATTGAGGAGGCTCGCGAGGCGGCTCTCAGGGCCATCTGTGCCCGCATCAGATGTGGGCTCGTCGGAGAGGCGAATCTCGCCAACAAGATCGGCGAGGCAGCTCGCCGCGCAGGCGACCTCCGCGCCGCGCAGCACGTCGGTGCAGACGCCATCTGGCATGCCGGGCTGGCTGCGCTCGCTAGGAAGGAACAAGGTTCCCGTCCAGAGCAGGTCTCCGGGAGACGGTGCACCTCGCCCCACGGTGGGCGCCAAATGTCGGGGGCTGGGTGCAACATATGCCAAAGGATGGCTTATCATGGTGGGAGCGAGTAGAACGTCGCCGGTGCCTGGAAGCGGGATGAGGCGTAGACACGTACGCCGGCGAACTTTACCCAGGTTCGGGGCTCTCCGTGGAGATAACACCCCTAGTCCTGCTCTGCGGGGTCTCCGCATGATCACTAAGGCACTAGTGGTACAATGGTGCTCCTTGAGCTGTTTGCTAGAGGTGGAAGAAGGCAGGCACGCTCTCTCCTCCTCTAGGTGTGAGTCTAGTCCTAACAGGTTCGAACCCTTTGCATGGGTGCCCTGGGGGGTTTATATAGTCCTACCCCCAGGGGTACAATAGTAATCCAGCCGGGTGTAGGACCCGGTTGTCAGTCTCTCTGGTCACCGGCTTCTCCGCCAGCTGCTGGGGCTCGCTGCCTGGTGGGCCCCGCCGACTGGTCTGGTACGGAGCCGACAGGCCGCCCCCGCCTCTCGCGGGTCTTGTCGGCTGCTGATCACTGTAGCCGTGATGCTAATGATGCAGGCTTGGTCAGGGGAGCGTGGCTACAGTCCCGCCGCCTGGTGGGAGATCACTATAGCCACTCCATGTCTTATCTGGTTAATGCTGCGCGAGCCCCGAGGGAGGAATAGGCCGCCTGCTGGAAGCCGGGTTCCCTCGGGTCCGACTGGTCTAACCTCCAGCGTCTTCCGGGCTCCCGCTAACTGGTAGGGCCCGCCGTCTTCGGGTCGTACTGTCAGGCAGTGGTGGGAGCAGGGCTCTGCCAGACAGGAACGACGTCAGGGGCGGAGTGGCAATAGTACTGCATCGGGCGGAGATCTCCGCCTGTACGGAGTACTGTGGCCACGCCCGTCCCTGGATACGGGGGTGATGGGCTACTCTGTAGCCTCGCCTTGTCTTGTCTTCTTAATGGGGGTGCGGACCTTGAGGGCGCCATGGGCCGACTGCTGGGAGCCGGCTTCTCCGGAAGCTGCTCGCCAGGAGTCGGCCCATCTTGGAGCCGTCTTCCTGAGCATGGCCCCCTTCTGCCAGTCGGCCGTTCGGCCAACCGGCCGCCAGAAGGCGGTGCACTATCTTGACGTCTTGAGGGGCGCAGCCGGCCCCGATGCCTTGAAAGGTTCTGGGGCTCGGGTTAGGCCACCCGTGGCCCATTACTCCGGCAAAGGCTCCTGCCCAGAGGAAGCCCATGTCTAATGCCAGAGCCTCCACTCTAGAAACCATGGAGTTCACTCTTGAACCAAGAGAGTAAGAGGCTGCTGGAGGAAAGAAAAGGAAGGAAAGATTCAAGAAGACTATTGCCAGAGTCATAGGCAGATCATCTATGATGAAAGATCCAGATGAAGATGAGGGGGAGGAAGAGCCAGCTGCACCACCTCAGAAGTCACAGAAGCTCAAGGGGGATGCTATCAAGTCTGGGGTTGCTCCACCTAAGCCCAAGATAGCTCCCAAGCCTCCAACTCAAGATCATGCCTCCAAGTCTACTACACCCAAGAGATCCACCAGGAACATCCTTGCTGCTGAGAAGAACAAGGCCCCATTGGCAAAAGCTTAAGAGGATGAGGTGCAGCAAGTGCTCAAAAAATTGAAGCCCAAGATTCCTGATCATAATGATGATCATCCAATTGCTGAGAACATGAAGGAAAGGAAGGATGCAGGTCTGACATTGTGGAGATAGACTGGTCCATATGCTACAAGGAGAAGAACTATTGTTGATTATCGCTTTCACACCATAGAACAACAAGATTTCTATGAGACAGTCTTGTTGGACAAGAATCCTATTGTATGTGACATGAAATGGGTTGACTGGAAGTACATTGATGACAATTAGGATCACTTCCCAAGAGTACATGAAATTTTCAGAATGAATGGTGTTGACACTTTTGTTGGTCAAAAGTTGACTAAATGAAATGATGAAATGATTATGCAATTCTATTCAACTGCTCATTTCTATCCAGATGGCAAGATAGTATGGATGACAAAAGGCACAAGATATCAATCTTCAATTGCAGAATGGGCCAAGTTGATCAATTCCCCTAAGGAAGAGTAAGATGACATAGATGTGTATGCCAAGCCGAGAAAGGATCACAACTCCATGGAAAACATGTATAAGCAAATTCCTAATAAAGCCTTGGGCAAGTTTGGATCCATCTATTATATACTATCAGGTCTAACCACGATGAACACTATACCGAGGCACACTCTGTTGCCCAAGTCAGGAGATCATAGAATGATCCATGGTCACACAATCAACTTGCTTCATTTGTTTGATGTGTCAAAAAAGTTCAAGGGGATGAGCTTGATAGTTCAAACAGTGAAGAGAACAGCAACTGATCAAAAGAGATCATGTGGATATGCCTCTCACATTCATATGCTAATCAATTCCAAGATGGGGATAGGGACATATCTTCTGGACAAAGAGCATCTTCCCCTGAGGCCAGAATTTGAGGACAACGAGGTTGTCATGGATGCATCACATCCTACTTCAGTAGAAGCCTAGGAGAAGTGAGAGAGAGAGAGAGAGAGAGAGAGGAAAGGCTAGAAAAGCAGCAAGGCGAGCTAGTGTACCAGATGCTTCAGTTGTCAATCTCAAGACCAAGCAAGATCAACTTAGTTATCTGCTTGAGGCCACCATGAGAATTGAGAAAGGACTAGCCACCCTGGGTCGAAATCAAGAGTGTCTTGAGAGGATCTTTCAGACTAAACTTCATGATCTAGATGTGAAGGTCACCGAGATCCGGACCACTATTGAGAAGCTACAGGAAGAGATTCAAGACAGGGAAGACAGACCTACCACCGACACTTTTCAGCATGTGCCAAGGGCACAAAGGTCTTCAGAAGTGCCAGTAGCTAGTGACACGAGGACTACACTTTCAGCACCTGTCGTGGAATTATCACGGCAGATGTCCTCGAGCTAGGACTTAGTCGTGGAGCCATCGCAACTAGGAAGCTTGAAGGGGTTAATGCGGGACAAGGAACACAAGGGTTATACTGGTTCGGCCCCTTACGGTGAAGGTAAAAGCCTACGTCCAGTTTGAGGTGATATTGATTAGGGTTACGATCACCAGGGAGCTAAACTGCTATGCCCGGCTCTCGATGAGATTGTTCTTGTCCCTAAACCGCTGCCGGGTCGTCCCTTTATATAGGGAGGCTGACGCCCAGCAGCCCTCAGAGTCCCGGCCGGCTCATAAGAGCATCTGGCTCGGACTCTCAATCATACTTGCTTTGCACTACAAGTTCTACCATAATAACGATTGTAACTACGGGCCTTAAGCCATATCCGGGTCTTAAGCCCATCTCTGGCCCACCGTCTTCAAGCTTGGCTCCGGGCTTCTGGTAATGACCATTAGAGTAACCCGACCCCTCCTGGCGGGTGACTCTAAGGTCTATATCCTCAACATTAGGCCCCAGATTGATTTGAGCCGGCTCATGTCAATCTTCAACTCTTCCGACAGAAAAAATCTCCGGCTTACCTTTCATGTGAGGCCATAACTTGGCGTGACGTCATCGTCTGGACTCTGGATAATCCGCCGTGACGTCATCTTCCATTAAGCCCGTTTTTTACTCCACCGGATCCGCAACGGATCTTTGCTTTTACTGTCATCCCAAAAATCGAGGCGTCGTGGGGGGGGGGAGATAATCATGCCACGGTCTCCTTGATTCTCGCGCCCGCTTTATGAGCTCGCCTTATAAATAGGCTGGCCCGACGGGCTTCTCTGCCACTCTTCTTCCTCCTCGCACCGCTGCCTCTCTCACTGAGCTCGCACTCCGCCGCCGTCGTCTCCTCCGGTCTTCGTCAACCTTGGCCGCTGCATCACCCTGACTCGGACCAGATAAACGGCGGCGACTCCCGCACCTCTTCAGCTCCGGTAAGTTCTCACTACCCCGTAGAGTAGATCTGCAGTAGGGTTCATCCACGTTCTTCGTGTTCGTCACCATTGCCCGCAAGTTCGGTAGTTCTCCTAGTTACTGCTCCTGCTTGATCTTAGGCCTGCATAGAACTAGTGCGGTAGTTGTTTTAAGATCCATTTCACACGCAAGTAGCCTTCCTTGTACTGCATAAGAACCTTGTTCGAACCCAAGAACTCCCTCACTTCGGTTTCTAGGTCTAGAAATTTTTTCCTTTGCCCGACCATTTTGATCCAAAAAAAAGTTACTGCAATATGTGAAACCTGTTTTACCACACTTAGTAAAAACTGCAACCATTGAATCTTGGCGGCTTACAATTCCGGTTTAAAGAAACCACGCGCCGTAGAATCCTCCTTCTTTAAAGAAAACCATGCTTCGTAGAATCCTCCGGCTTAACTGTGGTAAGGCCGTAGATAACCAACTTACTCTGAATGCCCCTGTGGCTTAAATAACCCATTGTACCAGAGTATATATCATTAGTCCCCTTCATAAGCCGCCACCTTAGTTTTAACTGTAGATCTCCGGCTTATAATTAACCCAGACATTTTTCCTTTTTGTCATAGACTACCAACTTTCACCATGCCTCCTAAGGCTCCCATCACTTGCAACTGGATGAGGTCCAACGTCACCAACGAGACCCTAGCCAATTTTGTTAAGTCCGGATATCTGCCTAAGAAAGAAGTCATGTCCTACCGTGCCCCTGACCCGTCAGAAGAGAGACCACAGCCAAAGGACGGGGAGGTAGTGATTTTCGCGGATCACATGAGCCGGGGCTTCGCACCGCCCGGCTCAAAGTTTTTTAGGGACGTGCTCAACTTCTTCGACTTGCGGCCTCAAGATATAGGACCCAACTCCGTATCCAATATCTGCAATTTTCAAGTCTTCTGCGAGGTTTACCTAGGAGAAGAACTTAGTCTACTGCTCTTCAGAGAGCTTTTTTACTTAAACCGCCAGAATGAGTGCGCCAACGGGCCAAGTCTGGAGTTAGGTGGCATTTCCATCCAGAGGCGTAGGGACCGTCTTTTCCCTTACGCAGAGCCGCCGAGCCACCCCAAGGACTGGAACATGACTTGGTTCTACTGCCAAGATACGTCCCCGGCTGATGAAAGCCCGCTGCCCGGCTTTCGCCTAACACGTCTGGAGCCGACTCACCCACTGTCGGACAAGCTGACTCAAGCGGAGCGCCAGCCTCTGCTTCCTACTATCAACAAAATCAAGGCCCTCCTGGGCAACGGTCTGAACGGAATCGACCTAGTCCGAGTGTGGATCTCATGGCGGGTGATCCCATTGAGCCGCCGCCCCGGCTTAATGTGTGAGTACACAGGGCGAAAGGATGACCCTCAGAGGCACAGCCGCAATGATCTTCCAGAAGACGTTGTAGAGGAGGAGACCAAGGCTCTTTTAAACGAGAGCCTGGCAGACTGCGGAAGGACCGGGTTAGCCCCCTTCTGCAAGACCAATCCAGCCCCAGCGGTAAGCCGCTGACTTTAACTTTTTATCTTCGTCTGCATATAACCTTCATCTGAACCGTTTTAAGAATTCATCATTGTATATTTCAGGCTGATGATAAGTTTTGGCGGGTCAAGTATGACCATGAGGCGGCCAAGAAAGCCAGGAAGGCGAAGAAAGCCGCCAAGAAAGCCGCCCCTCGCAAAAAAGGAGCACGCCTACTGCTTCAGAGCTGATGCAATTAAGCGACAGCTCCGAGTCAGAGGTAACTCCTGATCATTTAAGTCCTTACTATATTCACTGTTTGCTGCTATCCGCCTTATCAATACTTGCTTATTGACAGGATGACACCAGCGCAAGTAACCCAGTGGTTGAAGAGGTAATGTCACTTTCCTCCGACTCGGAGCCCTTGCCACAGCTGAAAGTCCGAAGGGTAACCCAGAAAGTAAGCTTTTCATATCCTTTAGCTCATCAAGACCCTCAATTTATTTTGAAGCGACAGGTTCACGAAAGCCGGCGTCACACCCGGACCAACAAGGACACCGACCTCTCCGCCGGGTTACCCGACGCAACAAGGAAGCGCCGGACTGAGGTTATTTCCCACTTGTACCCTTTTCACCCGTTGGCGGGTGTTATCCGTCAGCCACTCAACTCTTCTGACTCCAATTACCAGGAGACCTCCCCCTCTTCGGGTGACTCCATGCAGTCAAATCTGCCGGCTTTCAAGACCGCGCCCGGGTAACAACAATCATCTCATGTTATTCTGATCTTTACTCATATTCTTTGTACTAACCTTTGTTGTTCTTTCAGTGCCCAGGCAAAGCTCACCAAGAGGGTGAAGAAAATCAAGTTGGCCGGAGTGCCGGATTTGCCTGAGCCGGCGGTGACAGTCCAAGAACCGCCAGCTGCCTCCGCCCCCGAAGCCACCACTCCAATGGACACGGCACCTGAAGCCACCGCCCCAACTACCAAGGCAACGACCGAAGCTTCGGTTAACCCGGAGGCCTCCAGCTCAGCTCCACCAGCAGACGACCCGGACGTGGTAATCACCCGAACGGAGTATGTTGAGCCGGGGAGACCGACCGTGTTGGCCAAGTGCTCCGCTAAGGGGGAGTTGCTGCAGCCCCACCGGGCGAATCTGGACCTCTCCAACTACAGCAACCTGAGCATTGGAGAGCTCGTCTCTGGCTACATCAGCCAAGTACACAAGAGCCGGGACGCCGAGGTCGCCATGGTAAACCAGATCCAGCAAAAATCTGAGGTATCCTTCTGCTATCTTCTTACTTACTGCATAGTTACCTTTGCCATGCTAGCCCCCAAGTCGACGACTTATGATTTGAATATGTTGTAGACTTAGGTTCCAGCTTACTCAATTGAGCCGGCAGTATGTAGATAGATACGTTCAATATGCATTAGCCCCCAAGTGCCAAGTGTCTTTGCTTAGAAAACGCTTGGGACTTATATAATGACTGTTAATAACCCGGAAATTTATGCAGGCTGTTGGCAAGAAGCTTGAGGCAGACCTTGCAGATCTCAAGAGCCGGCTGAAGACGCAGGAGATGGAGACCCGGAAGGCAAACGCCAAGTTTGTATCCAGCATCACTGCTCAAGAGAAGCTGAAGACAGAATTTGATGCTGAGCGAAAAGCCTGGGCCGAAGAGAAGGCCGCACTGATGACCCGGGCGGAACAGGCGGAAAAGGCTCTCTCTGAGAAGACCGCCGAGGTCTCCGGCCTAAAGCGCCAGGTTTCCCAAATGGTGGCCGCCATCTTAGGTAAGTCGCCTCACTGGCTTTCATCAATGTTAGAATGTTTATATCTCATGATTCATCCTTGTCACCGACTTACTTGATTCTGTTAAACAGGTCCCAGAAGTGCCAACCTCAACTAGAGCGTGGTCACCAAGCTAAAGCCCGTGTATACCCTGGTGGAGCAGCTCTACACCGGGTCACAGCGTGCCTTAGCTGTGGTGGCCCTATCCAACGAGGTGCCGACTCACCTAGCAGAAGTCCTGCGCCGGCTCGCTGTTCTGCCTCAGCGGATCCAAGAGCTGCGACGGGCTTCTGCGAGAGCCGGAGCAATCGCCGCGCTGAGCCGGGCCAAGGCATTCCTGCCGGAGTTAGACCCGGCGGACATCGCCCTTGGCTATCCAAGCCTGAAGGAAGACGGCTTAGCTTTCGATCAGAAGGACTTCGCGGCGTGCGTGAAGGCTGTACGCCCGGTGGCCACCCTCATCGGGAATGACACAGATCTGACCAAGTACCAGCCAGGTTATGACGCGGAGAATCAGAGGATTCCAACCCCTCGCTATGAAGCCCTCAACCTGATCCCACCGGCTCGTCAGCACACCTTCGCCCCGGAGATTGACCCGGCCGGGTTAATTGACGAGGAAGCCCAGTTCGAGGCTCTCAGCGGCATCGACTGGAAGTCATCAACCTTCCAGGTCTTGGGATCAGCCGGAGGAGAGGACAGGAACGAGCCGGAGACTTCCACTCAGCGGGCATTGTAACTCGGCTGTCGGTTTACCAAACAATGCTCCATCCTTGTTAGATTTGATGAGTTTTGTAATAAAGTAGGTGCAACAGTCTATCTCTGCCATGCCATCGTGCACATATTGAATGCCAAGGTCTTTTGAAGTTGTCTCTTTGATGTTTCTCTGGGTCATAATCATCCCTTTGTTTTTCTCAACCTCAAAGAGGTGCCTTTAAGTATCCTGCATAGAAAGGAAAATCACAAGTCTCGAGGCGGCTTACCGCCCTGAGAATCAGGTGTTTCGGATAGATAACCCGGAATATGAATCAAAAAAGATCGGTCCTCAATTATATCCTTAACACAGTCGTAATAACACCCTTAGCGGCCTGTAAGCATACTTCTGGTTTAGATAACCCGGGTAACAAGGTTGGTATCTTAACTCCGAGTTACTTGTCTTGATGACACCCAAGGTGTTCAACTAACACTGTAAACCAAAGTTAAGCCGGCAAAGCGAGACTCGGCCGTACACACCTTGACATAATCAGAGTAAACTTGTGATAGAACATAGGAACTTAGGGGCTTCCAGTTCGAATACGACCAGAAACCCGGCCCAAAGGGGTTAAGCTAAGATTCGGATACGATCACATAGCCCCCAGTGGGTGTGGCGATGCCAATCAAGAGGGTACCGACAGCTATGTTCTCTTTGGTTCGAATACGACCCATGTTTGAACAGGAAGCCCCCAAGTGATTTCAAGAATTGTTTAACGACGCTGATTCGAATAGGATCCACGTCGGTTCTCAGAGGGGTTAAACTATGATTCAAATATGACCAAAGGTAACTTCCCAATGAGCTCGGCACTTTGCCAATCAAATGGGTATCGACAGCTATGTTCTCTTTGGTTCGAATACGACCCATGTTTGAACAGGAAGCCCCCAAGTGACTTTACTGCTTACGGCTAAATTCGAATACGATCATAAGCCGGATCCTCCTTTAAGTTATCATGTAATCTTGTAAAAACAACACGTGCATATTTGGAGGAGAAAAAAAGGACAGAGGTCCTGCTTTATTGTGTATCATAACATATACATGGCTGAGAGAAGTATGTACACCACGAGAGCCGGTGGCTCAAGTGTAGTAAGGCCGAAGCTGAGCTATGTTCCACGGCCGATGGGTCTCCTCCTCCGACTTACGTGAATCTTTGTGCTCCCGAATGTCAATGAGATAATATGACCCATTGTGCAAGTTCTTGCTGACCACAAAGGGCCCTTCCCAAGGTGGGGATAACTTGTGTGCATCTGTTTGATCCTGGATCAGCCGGAGCACAAGGTCGCCTTCCTGGAAGAGCCAGGATTTGACCTGGCGGCTATGATAACGGCGCAGGTCTTGTTGGTAAATCGCTGACCGGGCTGCTGCCACATCACGCTGTTCGTCCAACAAGTCGAGAGCATCTTGGCGCGCCTGTTCATTATCCGTCTCAACATAAGCTACCACGCGAGGTGAGTCGTGACGGATGTCGCTGGGAGGGCTGCTTCTGCTCCATAAACCATGAAGAAAGGCGTGAAGCCTGTAGATCTGTTAGGAGTAGTGTTGATGCTCCATAAGACGGAGGGCAACTCCTCCACCCAACAACCCGGCGTCCGTTGCAAAGGGACCAAAAGCCGGGGCTTGATGCCCTTCAGAATCTCCTGGTTAGCTCTCTCAGCTTGACCATTGGATTGAGGATGAGCCACTGAGGAAACATCAAGTCGGATATGCTCTCGTTGACAAAACTCTTCCATGGCGCCTTTGGAGAGATTGGTGCCATTGTCAGTTATGATGCTGTGCGGAAAACCAAAGCGGAAAATCACCTTTTTCATAAATTGAACCGCCGTGGGTGCATCGCACTTGCTAACTGGCTCAGCTTCCACCCACTTTGTGAACTTATCAACTGCCACCAAGAGGTGGGTCTTCTTATCCTTGGACCTTTTAAAAGGCCCAACCATATCAAGCCCCCAGACCGCAAAGGGCCAAGTGATTGGGATCATCCTCAGCTCCTGAGCCGGCACATGAGCCCGTCGTGAGAACCTCTGGCAACCGTCACATTTACTGACCAAGTCCTTTGCATCAGCATGAGCCGTCAACCAATAAAAACCATGAAGAAAAGCCTTGGCCACAAGAGACTTTGAGCCGGCGTGATGGCCACAATCCCCTTCATGGATCTCATGCAAGATCTCTTGACCTTCCTCAGGGGAGACACAACGCTGAAACGCTCCTGTAACACTGCGATGATGTAACTCGCCATCGATAACAATCATTGACTTGGCCTGCCGGGTTATTTGCCTGACCAAAGTTTCATCCTCAGGCAACTCGCCCCGGGTCATGTAAGACAGATATGGCATTGTCCAGTCTGGTATGATATGGAGAGCCGCCACCAGTCGTGCCTCCGAGTCAGGGACAGCCAAGTCTTCCTCCGTAGGCAACTTAACCGAAGGGCTATACAGGACATCCAGGAAAGTGTTAGGCGGCACCGGCTTTCGCTGAGAGCCTAGCCGGCTTAGGGCATCAGCCGCCTCGTTCTTCCTGCGATCAATGTGCTCTACTTGGTAGCCCTGAAAGTGCCCAGCAATGGCATCAACTTCGCGGCGATAAGCCACCATGAGCGGGTCCTTAGAGTCCCACTTGCCGGATACTTGTTGAGCCACCAAGTCTGAGTCACCGAAGCATCTTACCCGGCTCAAGCTCATTTCCTTAGCCATCCGAAGACCGTGGAGCAAGGCCTCGTACTCAGCCGCATTGTTAGTGCAAGGAAACATCAACTGTAGCACATAATGGAACTTGTCACCTTTAGGGGAAGCCAATACAACACCAGCCCCCGAGCCCTCCAACTGCCTGGACCCATCGAAGTGAATAGTCCAATATGTATTATCCGGCTTCTGCTCAGGCACTTGTGACTCTGTCCAATCATTGATGAAATCCACCAAGGCATGAGATTTAACAGCAGTGCGTGGCACATATTTGAGACCATGAGGTCCAAGTTCTATAGCCCACTTAGCAATTCTCCCTGTGGCCTCTCTGTTTTGGATGATGTCACCAAGGGGGGCAGAGCTGACCACAGTGATGGGATGACCCTGAAAATAATGCTTAAGTTTCCGGCTCGCCATGAACACACCATACACAACCTTCTGCCAATGCGGGTACCGTTGCTTGGACTCAATGAGCACTTCGCTGACATAATAAACCGGCTGCCGAACCGGATGTTCCTTACCCGCCTCCTTGCGCTCTACCACAATAGCCACACTGACGGCTCGTGCGTTTGCCGCCACATACAGTAGCAAGGACTCCTTATCAACCGGAGCAGCAAGGACTGGGGGCTCTGCCAGCTGCTTCTTCAAATCCTCAAAGGCGGTATTAGCTGCATCATTCCAGACAATGTTATCAGTTTTCTTCATCAACTGATATAAGGGCATGGCCTTCTCCCCCAAACAGCTTATAAAACGTCTTAAAGCAGCAATGCAACCCGCCAAGCGCTGAACGTCATTTATACACGCCGGCTTAGCCAGGGAGGTGATGGCCTTGATCTTCTCCGGGTTAGCCTCAATGCCTCTGTCAGACACCAAGAAGCCCAAGAGTTTGCCTGCAGGAACACCAAAGACACACTTGGCCGGATTAAGCATCATCTTATAGACCCGGAGATTATCAAAGGTTTCCCTTAAATCATCTATCAGGGTTTCCTCTTTGATGGAATTAACCACAATATCGTCCACGTAAGCATGAACATTGCGCCCGATCTGTTTATGAAGACAGTTCTGTACACAACGCTGGTAAGTCGCCTGTGCACACTTGAGTCCAAAGGGCATAGACACGTAGCAAAAGGCTCCAAAGGGAGTGATGAACGCCGTCTTCTCCTGGTCCTTAACTGCCATCTTAATCTGATGATAACCGGAATAAGCATCCAAGAAACTCAAACGTGCACAACCTGCCGTAGCATCAATGATTTGATCAATACGGGGGAGGGCAAAAGGATCAGCCGAACATGCCTTGTTTAAGTCCGTGTAGTCCACACACATTCGCCAAGTGCCGTTCTTCTTGAGTACGAGCACCGGGTTAGCTAACCACTCTGGGTGAAAGACTTCAATGATAAACCTGGCCGCCAAGAGCCGGGCCACCTCTTCACCAATAGCTTTCCGCCTCTCTTCATTAAACCGCCGAAGGAACTGTCTGACTGGCTTAAATTTAGGATCAACATTGAGAGTATGCTCGGCGAGTTCTCTAGGTACACCTGGCATGTCAGAAGGTTTCCATGCGAAGATGTCCCTATTCTCACGGATAAACTCGATGAGCGCGCTTTCCTATTTTGGATCCAGATTTGCACTGATGCTAAACTGCTGAGATGAGTCACCTGGAACAAAATCAACAAGTTTAGTCTCATCAGCTGATTTAAATTTCATTGCCGGCTCTTGTTCTGTAGTTGTCTTTTTCAGAGAGGTCATATCCGTTGGGTCAACATTGTCCTTGTAAAACTTCAACTCCTCTGTAGCACACACAGATTCTGCATAAGCCGCATCGCCTTCCTCACACTCCAGAGCCACTTTCCGGCTGCCGTGAACCGTAATGGTCCCATTGTGACCCGGCATCTTGAGCTGTAAATACACATAACACGGCCGTGCCATGAACTTGGCGTAAGCTGGCCGTCCAAATATAGCATGGTAGGGACTTCTTATCTTTACCACCTCAAAGGTCAATTTCTCCACCCTGTAGTTGTTTTCATCACCAAAAGCCACTTCCAATTCGATCTTGCCGACTGGATAAGCCGACTTACCAGGTACCACGCCATGGAAGATAGTGTTCGACTGGCTGAGGTTCTTATCAACCAACCCCATACGGCGAAAAGTCTCATAATAGAGGATGTTGATGCTGCTGCCTCCATCCATGAGCACCTTTGTGAATTTATATCCTCCCACTTGAGGAGCCACCACTAAGGCCAAGTGGCCTGGGTTATCCACCCGGGGAGGGTGATCCTCCCTACTCCACACTATAGGTTGCTCAGACCACCGCAAGTAGCGTGGGATCGCCGGCTCAACAGCATTCACAGCCCTCTTGTGAAGCTTCTGATCTCGCTTGCACAAACTAGTGGTAAACACATGATACTGTCCACCGCTAAGCTGCTTTGGATTGGTCTGATAACCCCCCTGCTGCTGTTGATGACCCTGGCCAGACTGTTGATTAAAGCCCCATTGACCGCTCTGAGGACCAGAATTTGAGCCGCCCCCCGGGCCATGAAAGCCGCCGGCACCTGAGCCGCCGCCCGGGCCATTGTAGTTTTTAAAGGCTTTCATGATTGCACAATCCTTCCATAGATGAGTCGCTGGCTTCTCTCTAGAGCCGTGTCTCGGACAAGGCTCATTCAACAGCTGCTCCAATGAAGGTCCTGACCCGCCGCCTCGGGGAGGGGGCCTCCCCTTGCGTCGCTGGTTATTGCCTTGTGCGCTGGCGTTGGCCACAAACTCTAGGCTGCCATCTGCCTTGCGCTTGCCTCCTCCTTGGTTCCCCGGGTTAAACTGAGGACCCTTGCCATTGTCGTTCTTCTTTCCCTTCCCTGTCCTTTCATCATCTGAAGGGGGATCCTTGGTACCATCAGAATCGGCGTACTTGACAAGGGCTGCCATTAGTGTACCCATATCACTGCAGTCGCGCTTAAGCCGCCCGAGTTTCATCTTCAAGGGCACAAAACAACAATTCTGCTCCAGCATTAAAACCGCTGAGCCGGCATCCATCTTGTCTGACGAATGTATGATCTCCTTAACCCGGCGAACCCAATGTGTCGTGGACTCACCCTCCTGCTGCTTGCAGTTAGTCAAATCCACAATTGACATAGACTGCCTACAGGTATCTTTGAATTTTTGGATGAACCGGGCCTTCAGCTCAGCCCAAGACCCAATGGAATTCGGTGGTAGCCCTTTCAACCAAGTGCGGGCAGTCCCATCTAACATCATGGTGAAATACTTGGCCATGGCCGCCTCACTGACCTCCAGCAGCTCCATAGCCATCTCATAACTCTCGATCCAGGCTGCGGGTTGTAAGTCAGCTGTGTAATTACGCACCTTCCTAGGGCCCTTGAAATCCTTAGGTAGACGTTCATTACGGATAGCTGGCACTAAACAAGGGACACCCCCGGTCCTGGTAGGGATACCCACATCAATGGAAGCCGTCGGATAAGCCGCGGGGTCTGGTAAGCCGTCAATTGCGGCACTTGCTCCGCCTCTTGCCGCGCTTGGTCTGCTGCGTAAAAGGCTCCATTATGAGCCGGGCCATGGCCAGGGGGCGGGTCATGGCGTCGGACGTTACTTGAGCCGGTTGCTGAGACCATGTGCCGGCTGTAACTCGGGCTCTGGCCTGGACGAGGGGTCGAGTGGATCTTGTCCCGGCTGTAGGAGTACGCCTCTTGCTGCGCCAGTGCTGTCTGAAGGAGTTCCCTGACCCGGCGGGTTTCAATAGCCGTCGCCGTCAACTGGGAGAGCCGCCAGTCGTGCTGCCGCAGCGACCATGTTCTCCAGCGGGTTGTTATAATGACCCGGGGGTATTGGCACATACTGAGGCGGGGCAGGGAGCACCTGGGGAGGCCCCATCACTCGTGGCTAAATAAGGGGTCCAGACCCGGGCGCTATGACCCCTGGCGGGTTACTAGACCCTGCACCTGGCGTGTTGAAGAGGTTGCGTGGATCGTAAACCGGAGGGAGTCGAGATTGGGCCTTTTGATGCCTCCTTCTCATGACCTCATTGGCCGCGTTCTGATCCATCGTGAGTTGGAAGGACTGCGCCTGAATCAGCTAAGTTTGGGCATCGACAGCCGCCCTCTCCGCGGCCAGCCTGATCCCTTCCGCTGCAAGATCCTCTTTAGCTTTCATTAGATCCAATTTTAACTGTGCCACCTCTGCATCGTGCTGAGCTTGATCTACCGGGTCAACCGTGGCGGTTAGCAGGGCCGTCATCTAGTCCGTGAGATCCATCAGCACCTGAGCCGGAGAAGGCACCGGGTTTCCCGCTCCAGCAGCGGGGTTCTGAACAGGCTGCGCACCAGCCATAAAGACTCCAATCTGACTCGGCGGCTCAAACGGGTCCGGAATACTGTCACCATCGGAACAGCCCATGAGCCTGCCGTCTTGAAGTTGATACAACGAGTTTGATTCATCGGTGGCCGACTCGCTGTCAGAGCCGGCGGCCGCCTCATCACCAGACCCAGATGGATCGGAGGGCCCTCCATGGATGCATCCCACAAAAGCGCGCCTTAAGGCAGGCCGGGCCCGGGCGGGTCGTGCGCGCTGAGCCGTTTCGATGAGATCGGCGCAGAGATCCGGCTCAGGGCCTGGCTCACCAATCTTGCCAATGAAAACATGAATTCCGCCGAAGGGGACCCGGTACCCGTACTCAATTGAGCCGGCGTCGGGGCCCCAGCTTGCATCGTCGATGTAGAGCTTGCCGCGACGACTCTTGGTCATCCGGCCCATAGCGTATCCCTTGAGCCCTTCGAAGCTGCCCTTCAAGAACTCAAATCCACCGTGCGCTGGCCCCACGGTGGGCGCCAACTGTCGTGGAATTATCACGGCAGATGTCCTCGAGCTAGGACTTAGTCGTGGAGCCATCGCAACTAGGAAGCTTGAAGGGGTTAATGCGGGACAAGGAACACGAGGGTTATACTGGTTCGGCCCCTTACGGTGAAGGTAAAAGCCTACGTCCAGTTTGAGGTGATATTGATTAGGGTTACGATCACCAGGGAGCTAAACTGCTATGCCCGGCTCTCGATGAGATTGTTCTTGTCCCTAAACCGCTGCCGGGTCGTCCCTTTATATAGGGAGGCTGACGCCCAGCAGCCCTCAGAGTCCCGACCGGCTCATAAGAGCGTCCGGCTCGGACTCTCAATCATACTTGCTTTGCACTACAAGTTCTACCATAATAACGATTGTAACTACGGGCCTTAAGCCATATCCGGGTCTTAAGCCCATCTCTGGCCCACCGTCTTCAAGCTTGGCTCCGGGCTTCTGGTAATGACCATTAGAGTAACCCGGCCCCTCCTGGCGGGTGACTCTAAGGTCTATATCCTCAACAGCACCCGCAACAACTGCTATTGTTGCACCTCTAGTTGCAATTTCTCCAGCTCCTCAGAAGCTTTTGCAGACGGACTCCTCTCCACGCCATCTACGCACACCGGAGATCATGCCTAGAGTGTCGCATAGCACTATGCATTTTAAAGTTTTTTGGTAACTTGTTGCCAAAGGAGGAGAAAGTGTATAGATCATTAGGCTTCGAGGGAGAGAGAGAGCATTTTGCCTTTTGTTGCCTCTCTTGCTACTTTATTTTCTTTGATTGTTTGCTCATTTGATTCCTATGCTACAATGGTTGTTATGCTCGTGAGATACTTTTATGATCATGTGTTTGATCATACTATGCTTTAATGTGTGCTTGAATGCTTATCTCCATAATCTATGTATGATCAATCATGTTTCCCTTGGTGATGAGTGCATGTTATTTATATCTTATCATTTTGAGCGCTCTACCAAGATGTATGTGACATGGAAGAGTGACCCATGATCCTAATCGACTGTGCATTTGCATTCAAAAGCAAATTCTAAATAATGCACAAATTTACGGGGAGCTCTTGCTTATCACATACTTCTCAAAGCGACGATGTATTTCATTCATATTATTATTTGTTGAAGCGTTGATCTATATGTTGTCATCGATTACCAAAAAGTGGGAGATTGAAAGTGCAATGTAACACCCCGCATGTAACTTGCCATATTTGTAACTCCGACTCTTGCCATTTTCGGCTATGTGTTATGATATTCCCTCCGTGGTCGGGTTTTGTCTTTCGTTTTGTACTTTGTTCATGTCATGCATATCATATCATGTCATCATGTGCATTGCATTTGCATACGTGTTCGTCTCATGCATCCGAGCATTTTCCCCATTGTCCGTTTTGCAATCCGGCGCTCCTATCTCCTCCGGTGCACCCCTCTTGTTTTCTTTCGTGTGCGGGCATCAAACGTTCTCGGAATGGACCGAGGCTTGTCAAGTGGCCTTAGTATACCACCCGGAGACCACCGGTCAAGTTTAGTTCCATTTGGAGGTCGTTTAGTACTCCAACGGTTAACCGGGCATCCGCAAAATCCATTTGTGTGTGCAGCAAAACCCCCCTAAAAACCAGCCCAAAACCCACCAAACTCTCTTCCATGCTGTAGGTCGTTTGATCACGATCGTGTGGGGGAAAACCGCACCTCATTTGGAGCCTCCTAGATCCCTCTACCTATAAATATGTAAGACCCCCGAGATGTTCGCGCAGTCCAACCCTAACCCTCGTCCCTCTCCGCCGCCGGACACGTCCGGGCTGAGCCGGACGCGTCCACCTCCACCGCCGCCGCCACG
>NC_057805.1:137872205-137874314 GCF_018294505.1 Triticum aestivum
GACGTCCTCCCTCCGGCCACCGGCCTCACCTCCGCCCTCTCCCTCCCGTCGCCGGCGAACAGGACACCGAGCCCGAGCCCAAGCTCTCTCCCCCGATCGGATCTGGAAGATCCCCTCGTGCGTTGACTTTCTCGTAACCCCGGAAATCCTCCAAGTCTTTTTCTGTTACAGCAATTACCCATGTTCAACAGTACATAACTCCTTGCATGTAGCTCCGTTTCGCGCGTGTAATATGTCAAATTGTTCGTCTCGTGATGCTCTACACTTTGTCCAATTGCACCATGTTCATTAGAGGGCATCTTGATGCCCAAATCCCTGTTGCAAGAGGGCTACTTGCTGTTATCTTCTGGCTCTTAGCAGAATTTGGAGATTTGTCATTTTTGTATCATTTAATCTGTGCATCTTTTGGGCATGAGCTCTACATGTGTTTTGTTGTATGCCATGCCATCTTTCCAGTGGTGTATGCCATGTATTTTTGTGATCTCTGTGGTGACTAGCACAAGCATGCAAACTAGGCTCCGTAATGTTTCTGATTTCAGAGACTTAGTATTTTCTCTAAGTCCTTGTCTGCTGTTATTTTGTTGCCATGTAAATTTGATGCTACAGAGAGATCCATGCATATTTTCGAGATGTTCAGTAAGGATGTTTTGTAGTTATAGTTGTGGTTGATCCATTCCTGCCCTTGTTTGAAATTTTGGAGTACCATAGCTTGACTCAATATTGCTCTACTTTTGCTATAAAATATTTCCGGCAGATTCTTAACATGATATTCATTTTTGCCAAGCTTGTTGTAGTTGATCCATACATGCTATGATTTTGTTCTTGCCATGGTTAGCTTCAGAAACATGCCATCTTGCTGTAGGTATGCTTGTTTTGTCATGCATTGCTTCGTGGTGAGTGTATCAAGCTCACAAACATGTCCTCTTATTATTGTTTCTGCCATGCTCTGTTTTCTGCCAAGTCTGAAACCTGTTAACGAAACTTGCTATGTTTACATGCTTGCCATCATATCTTCTGGTTCTTTTTGGCTTATGGTCACTAAGGGACTTTTGTCATATGCATTTAGTAGAACTCTTCCATTCCTTGTTTTGCCATGTTAAGGTGCTGCAGCATGTTGATTTCGTGCTCTGAACATTGCTACCTGATGCTGTTTCAGACATGTCCAGTAATTTCACCAAGTCTGTGAACCTGTTATCTTTTGCACTTTTGCCATGCTTGTTTGAGCTTGTTATGTTGTGATGTAGCCGTATCTCAGTGTTCATCTTTTGTCAAGAATCTCCGGTGAATTACAGCCATGTGCTTTGTTGCTATGTTGGAGTGCTGTAGCATTGTTGCTTGTTGCATTTTAAGTGCTATCATGCTGTTAATCGCAGATTCGTGTCATTCTTGTTTTGCCCGCCATTTGCAAACCGTGCATCCGTTTCCGGTGATCTTTATATCGATTTCGACCGAAATCATCTCATCTTTCTAGTGGCATGCTTGGTTTGCCAATTTACTGCCTTGTTCATCTTTTTCCTTCCGGAGCACGCATATGCATCGCATATCATATCTTGCATACCATACATGTTTTGCATCATGTTGCTTGTGTATTTCTCGTGGTTGATTGTGGTTCCGTTTGTTTGTGTTATTGTCTTGGGTAGAGCTGGGAGACGAGTTCGTGAACGAGGAACCTGTTGAGTACGCTTACGAGGATCAAGCTTTCGACAACTCTGAGAACCTTGCAGGCAAGATGACCACCCCTCGAAATCACCTCCATCTTTGCTTTGCTAGTTGTTCGTTCTATTGCCATGCTGCGCTACCTATCACTTGCTATATCATGCCTCCCATATTGTGTGTGCAGCAAAAACCCCCCTAAAAACCAGCCCAAAACCTACCAAACTCTCTTCCATGCTGTAGGTCGTTCGATCACGATCGTGTGGGCGAAAACCGCACCTCATTTGGAGCCTCCTAGCTCCCTCTACCTATAAATATGTGAGACCCCCGAGATTTTCGCGCAGTCCAACCCTAACCCTCGTCCCTCTCCGCCACCGGACACGTCCGGGCGGAGCCGGACGCGTCCACCTCCACCGTCGCCGCCACGTGGCACGCCACCGCGCCCGCGCCGCCGCA
>NC_057805.1:137874541-137885961 GCF_018294505.1 Triticum aestivum
ATCCCGCGCCGCCGCAGTCGCCGTCGCCGCGCGCGCCGCCGCGCCCGACGTCCTCCCTCCGGCCGCTGGCCTCACCTCCGCCCTCTCCCTCCCGTCGCCGGCGAACAGGACCCCGAGCCCGAGCCCGAGCTCTCTCCCCCGATCGGATCTGGAAGATCCCCTCGTGCGTTGACTTTCTCGTAACCCCGGAAATCCTCCAAGTCTTTTTCTGTTACAGCAATTAACCATGTTCAACAGTGCATAACTCCTTGCATGTAGCTCCGTTTCGTGCGTGTGATATGTCAAATTGTTCGCCTCATGATGCTCTACATTTTGTTCAATTGCACGTGTTCATTAGAGGCCATTTTGATGCCCAAATCTCTGTTGCAAGAGGGCTAGTTGCTGTTATCTGCCGGCTCTTAGCAGAACTTGGAGATTTGTCATTTTTGTATCATTTAATCTGTGCATCTTTTGGGCATGAGCTCTACATGTGTTTTGTTGTATGACATGCCATCTTTCCAGTGGTGTATGCCATGTATTTTTGTGATCTCTGTGGTGACTAGCACAAGCATGCAAACTAGGCTCCGTAATGTTTCTGATTTTAGGGACTTGGTGATTTCTCCAAGTCCTTGTCTGCTGTTATTTTGTTGCCATGTAAACTTGATGCTACAGACAGATCCATGCATATTTTGGAGATGTTCAGTAAGGATGTTTTGTAGATATAGTTTTAATTGATCCATTCCTGCCCTTGTTTGAAATTTTGGAGTACCATAGGTTGACTCAATATTGCTCTACTTTTGCTATAAAATATTTCTGGCAGATTCTTAACATGACATTCATTTTTGCCAAGCTTGTTGTAGTTGATCCATAGATGCTATGATTTTGTTATTACCATGGTTAGCTTCAGAAACATGCCATCTTGCTGTAGGTATTTTTTTTGTCATGCATTGCTTTGTGGTGAGTGCATCAAGCTCACAAACATGTCCACATATTATTGTTTCTGCCATGCTCTGTTTTCTGCTTGCCATGTTTACATGCTTGCCATCATAACTTCTGTTCCTTTTTGGCTTATGGTCAGTAAGGGACTTTTGTCATATGCATTTAGTAGAACGTTTCCATGCCTTGTTTTGCCATGTTAAGGTCCTGCAGCATGTTGATTTCGTGCTCTGAACATTGCTACCTGATGCTGTTTCAGACATGTCCAGTAATTTCACCAAGTCTGTGAACCTGTTATCTTTTGCACTTTTGCCATGCTTGTTTGAGCTTGTTATGTTGTGATCTAGCCGTAGCTCAGTGTTCATCTTTTGTCAAGCATCTCCTGTTTATTACAGCCAAGTGCTTTGTTGCTATGTTGGAGTGCTGTAGCATTGTTGCTTGTTGCATTTTAGGTGCTATCATGCTGTTAATCGCAGATTCGTGTCATTCTTGATTTGCCCGCCATTTGCAAACCGTGCATCCGTTTCCGGTGATCTTTATATCGATTTTGACCGAAATCATCTCATCTTTCCAGTGGCATGCTTGGTTTGCCAAGTTACTGCCTTGTTCATCTTTTTCCTTCCGGAGCACGCATATGCATCGCATATCATATCTTGCATACCATACATGTTTTGCATCATGTTGCTTGTGCATTTCTCGTGGTTGATTGTGGTTCCGTTTGTTTGTGTTATTGTCTTGGGTAGAGCTGGGAGACGAGTTCGTGAACGAGGAACCTGTTGAGTACGCTTACGAGGATCAAGCTTTCGACAACTCTGAGAACCTTGCAGGCAAGATGACCACCCCTCGAAATCACCTCCATCTTTGCTTTGCTAGTTGTTCGTTCTATTGCCATGCTGCGCTACCTATCACTTGCTATATCATGCCTCCCATATTGCCATGTCAGCCTCTAATCATCCTTTCCTAGCAAACCGTTGTTTGGCTAAGTTACCGCTTTTGCTCAGCCCTTCTTATAGCGTTGCTAGTTGCAGGTGAAGTTGAAGTTTGTTCCATGTCGGAACATGGATATGTTGGGATATCACAATATCTCTTATTTAACTAATGCATCTATATATTTTTGGTAAAGGGTGGAAGGCTCGACCTTATGCCTGGTGTTTTGTTCCACTCTTGCCGCCCTAGTTTCTGTCTTACCGGTATTATGTTCCTTGAGTTTGCGTTCCTTACACGGTTGGGTGATTTATGGGACCCCCTTGACAGTTCGGCTTGAATAAAACTCCTCCAGCAAGGCCCAACCTTAGTTTTACCATTTGCTACCTAAGCCTTTTCCCCCGGGTTTTCGAGATCCCGAGGGTCATCTTATTTTAACCCCCCCCCCCCGGGCCAGTGCTCCTTCGAGTGTTGGTCCGAACTAAGTAGACTGTGGGGCCCCCTCTTGGAAACTCGAGGTCTGGTTTTACTCGTAGGATGTCTCATCCGGTGTGCCCTGAGAACGAGATATGTGCAGCTCCTCTCGGGATTTGTCGGCGCATCGGGCGGCTTTGCTGGTCTTGTTTTACCATTGTCGAAATGTCTTGTAAACCGGGATTCCGATACTGATCGGGTCTTTCCGGGAGAAGGTTTATCCTTCGTTGACCGTGAGAGCTTATGATGGCTAAGTTGGGACACCCCTGCAGGGTATTATCTTTTGAAAGCCGTGCCCGCGGTTATGAGGCAGATGGGAATTTGTTAATGTCCGGTTGTAGAGAACTTGCCACTTGACCCAATTAAAATACATCAACTGTGTGAGTAGCCGTGATGGTCTCTTCTCGGCGGAGTCCGGGAAGTGAACACGGTTTGAGTTATGGATGACGTAAGTAGGAGTTCAGGATCACTTCTTGGTCATTGCTAGATGACGACCGTTCCGTTGCTTCTCTTCTCGCTCTCTTTTGCGTATGTTAGCCACCATATATGCTTATTGCCGCTGCAGCTCCACCTCATTACACCATCCTTTCCTGTAAGCTTAAATAGTCTTGATCTCGCGGGTGTGAGATTGCTGAGTCCTCGTGACTCACAGATTCTACCAAAACAGTTGCAGGTGCCGACGATGCCAGTGCAGATGATGGGATCGATCTCAAGTGGGAGTTCGATGAGGAACGTGGTCGTTACTATGTGTCCTTTCCTGATGATCAGTAGTGGAGCCCAGTTGGGACGATCGGGGATCTAGCATTTGGGGTTATCTTATTTTCATTTGGATCTTGACCGTAGTCGGTCTATGTGTGTGTATTTTGGATGATGTATGAATTATATTTATGTATTGTGTGAAGTGGCGATTGTAAGCCAACTCTTTATCCCATTCTTGTTCATTACATGGGATTGTGTGAAGATGACCCTTCTTGCGACAAAACCACTATGCGGTTATGCCTCTAAGTCGTGCCTCGACACGTGGGAGATATAGCCGCATCGTGGGCGTTACAAGTTGGTAATCAGAGCCATCCCCGACTTAGGAGCCCCCTGCTTGATCGAATCGCTGGCGTTGTTGAGTCTAGAACAAAATTGTTTTGAGTCTTAGGATTATATATATCGGAGAGTAGGATTCTTTTACTCCTCAGTCCCTTCGTCGCTCTGGTGAGGTCTCCTGACGTAGAAGTTTTGTCTATTCTCTCCTCAAATTTCACTAAAAAAAATTTAGGATCACGCGGGTATCTTGGAATCGTTCCGATGGTTTTGTGACGAGAACATTGTTCTTGGTGCCTCCCGACATTTAGGGGTTGTGGTAGTGTCCCGGGGAGTTGAGCTCCGAGGTGTTGTCGTCACAATTTTATCGTTGCAGTTCTGGAATACCTGAGTTTCGCCGACATCGAAAATCTCTTTTATGCAGTTGTTGGTGAGATCACCTCGACGCCACCCAGTACTGGGGCGGGAGTTCGGGAGTATTGCCATAACTTGTATAACGGATGTTTTTCGAAGCTTGAGGTAAACGGTTTCCGAAGGTTTCTTGGTTATGTGTTGACGAATGGATACAGTGAAGGAAATATGCCCTAGAGGCAATAATAAAGTATTATATATTTCCTTATATCATGATAAATGTTTATTATTCATGCTAGAATTGTATTAACCGGAAACATAATACATGTGTGAATACATAGACAAACGGAGTGTCACTAGTATGCCTCTGCTTGACTAGCTCGTTAATCAAAGATGGTTATGTTTCCTAGCCATAGACATGAGTTGTCATTTGATTAACGGGATCACCTCATTAGGAGAATGACATGATTGACATGACCCATTACGTTAGCTTAGCACCCGATCGGTTAGTATGTTGCTATTGCTTTCTTCATGACTTATACATGTTCCTATGACTATGAGATTATGCAACTCCCGTTTACCGGAGGAACACTTTGTGTGCTACCAAACGTCACAACGTAACTGGGTGATTATAAAGGTGCTCTACAGGTGTCTCCAAAGGTACTTGTTGGGTTGGCGTATTCGAGATTAGGATTGGTCACTCCGATTGTCGGAGAGGTATCTCTGGGCCCACTCGGTAATGCACATCACTATAAGCCTTGCAAGCATTGTGACTAATGAGTTAGTTGCGGGATGATGTATTACGGAACGAGTAAAGAGAGTTGCCAGTAACGAGATTGAACTAGGTATCGAGATACCGACGATCGAATCTCGGGCAAGTAACATACCGATGACAAAGGGAACAACGTATGTTGTTATGCGGTCTGACCGATAAAGATCTTCGTAGAATATGTGGGAGCCAATATGGGCATCCAGGTCCCGCTATTGGTTATTGACCGGAGAGGTGT
Source organism: Triticum aestivum (assembly GCF_018294505.1). NCBI lineage: Eukaryota > Viridiplantae > Streptophyta > Magnoliopsida > Poales > Poaceae > Triticum > Triticum aestivum. The sequence continues at coordinate 137,879,245 of NC_057805.1, forward strand.
CTCGGTCATGTCTACATAGTTCTCGAACCCAAAGGGTCCGCACGCTTAAAGTTACGATGACAGTTTTATTATGAGTTTATATGTTTTGATGTACCGAAGGTTGTTCGGAGTCCCGGATGTGATCACGGACATGACGAGGAGTCTCGAAATGGTCGAGACGTAAAGATTGATATATTGGACGACTATATTCGGACACCGGAAGTGTTCCGGAGAAGTTTTGGATTAAACCGGAGTGCCGGAGGGTTACCGGAACCCCCCGGGGAAGTATTGGGCCTTAGTGGGCCTTGAGGGGAGAGAGAGGGCAGCAGCCAGGAGGTGGTGCGCCCCCTCCCAGGAGGAGTCCTAGTTGGACTAGGATAGGGGGGCGCAGCCCCCTTTCCCTCTCCCTCTCCCTCTCTTTCCTTCCCCCCTTCTTTTCCTAGTAGGACTAGGAAAGGGGAGTCCTACTCCTACTAGGAGGAGGACTCCCCCCTCTCCTTGGCGCGCCCATAGGCAGCCGGCCTCCCCCTTGCTCCTTTATATACGGGGGCAGGGGGGCACCTCAAAACACACTTGATATACGATATTTTAGCCGTGTGCGGTGCCCCCCTCCACCAGATTACACCTTGATAATACCGTCGCGGAGCTTAGGCGAAGCCCTGCGTCGGTGGAACATCATCATCGTCACCACGCCGTCGTGCTGACGAAACTCTCCCTCAACACTCGGTTGGATCGGAGTTCGAGGGACGTCATCGAGCTGAACGTGTGTAGAACTTCGGAGGTGCCGTGCGTTCGGTACTTGATCGGTCGGATCGTGAAGACGTACGACTACATCAACCGCGTTGTGATAACGCTTCCGCTGTCGGTCTACGAGGGTACGTGGACAACACTCTCCCCTCTCGTTGCTATGCATCACCATGATCTTGCGTGTGCGTAGGAAATTTTTTGAAATTACTACGTTACCCAACATACAGCTGGATCTAGGGATTGCTAGTTTGGGTGATATATTTTGTGTCCCCTGTATCCCCAACACCAGATTGCATAACCAGAAAGTTTCGGGAGTTTATAAGTGGGAATTCAAGTAGCCTTAGGATATCTTTCTGACAGACGCATGATATGAGATTGGGGTTCGACGTCTAGTGGTCTGCCTATACACGGTTGGTTTTACAGTGGTCTCGTAGTGTCTTAAAGAGTCCTTGGCTATGCCGACTCGGGGACGCTTCGTATGTCATGTGCACAACCTTGTACATGATGGTGCTGTACGATCGAGCCCGTGTGGGCCCCACCACGAAAACTTCGGACGAAATCTCTATCATATGTTTGTTCCGGCTTATTCTGCAAGCCAATACTTTGTTTTGTTTTGTATTATGATATTCGATTTGCTTCGAAGTCATATGTTGATTCCATATCTTTTTCAAGTGGCTTCTCAATTCATGGAAGTGTGATGATTTACTACGGAATTCATTCGTTCATCTTCGTTCGAATGTTTATTGTGAAGACTATATGTTGCAATTTCTATCCGTTGATTCTACTTATCTATTTGTCTATCAAGATGCTAACGGATGTCACCCTCTTCAGGATGGGTCCGCCAACGCGTCAGAATCCGGATCGCAATGAAGGGAGTCAAGCGAACCCTCCGCCACCACCTCCGCCTCCGGAGGCATGGCAAGCTATCATGGCAGCCACCAACGCCAATGCTCAGATGATTCTGCAACTCTTGCAAGAACGCACCCAAGGGCAAGGCAATCAAGGTCAAGGCAACAATCAGTTTCACTTCGCTACCCTCAACCAGTTTCTCGCAAATCAGCCCAAGTCTTTCAGCTACTGTGCCGAGGCCACGGATGCCGATGATTGGCTCGTGGACATCAACAAGCATTTTGAATGTAGCAATGTCAGGCCTGAGGACTATGTCAAGTTCGCTTCTTTTAAGCTCAAGGACCAAGCTGCTGATTGGTATCAACAATACAAAGATTCCAGAGGAGGTCGTGTGATCACTTGGACTGACTTCTGTCGGGACTTCAAAGCGCACCACATTCCACAAAGTGTTGTTGAGAGCAAGCGTGAGGAGTTCCGCAATCTCAAGCAAGGCAACATGTCTGTGTATCAATACAACATCCAGTTTTAGAAACTTGCTCGCTTCGCTAAACAAGACGTTCCTGATGAAAAGAGCATGATCTATCACTTCAGAGGTGGCCTTAGAGAGGATCTGCAGTTAGCTCTCGTTCTTGTTGAGCCTACTCAGTTTGATCAATTCTATAACATGGCACTGAAGCAAGAGCCTGCTCAGCTCAAGTGTGAGGCTTCTAAGAAGAGAGTCAGAGACGCAGTTCAGTCTTCTTCTTCCTCACTTGTGGCAGCTAAGCAACAGAAGTTCCGGTTGCCTCCTCCTCCTCCGTTTCGTCAGCCTTACCAGCAGAAGAACAAAGGTGGCCATGGGTCTTCCAACTCTTCCAACTCTGGCTATTAGAACAAGTCTCAGAATAAAGCTCCAAAGTCCAATGCTCCTTATCATCGTCCACTCTCAGAGGTGACTTGCAACAAGTGTCAGCAGAAAGGTCACTATGCTAACAAGTGCTTCAACCAAAGGCGTCTACCTCCTCCTCCTCCTGTCAGATCTTCCAGCCATGCAGTGGTCAAGCATAATCCAAAGTCTGCAAAGGTGAACATGATGAATGCAGCTCAAGCGGAGGAATCTACTGATGTGATAATGGGTAATCTTCCAGTTAATGATATTCCTGCAAAAGTTCTTTTTTATACTGGTGCATCGCATTCTTTCTTGTCATACCCATTTGCATCGAAGCACAATGTTGACACAGAGATTTTATCCAAAGTTATGCAAGTTGTTTCTCCGGGAATGCTTTTGACTTCTAGTTTGGTTGCTCCCGATGTTTCCATCAAGATGGGCGACTATAAATTTCTGTCTTCTCCACTTGTTCTTGGTGACTCGGATATTGATCTTATTCTCGGGATGGACTGGCTTTCTAAGCACAAGGCTCAACTTGATTGTGCTGCCAGGGAAATTCAATTGACACACTCTTCTGAGGATGTGATTATTTATGCCGCTCGCGATGAAACCATTCGGTTGTTTTCTCTCAATGAGAAGGGCGAATTGAATGCCATCTCTCAAATTCCAGTCGTTTGTGAGTATCAAGATGTCTTTCCAGAAGAGCTTCCGGGTATGCCTCCTCATCGGCCAGTTGAGTTCGTTATCGAACTAGAGCCTGGCACTGAACCCGTTTGCAAGCGTCCATACAAGCTTGGACCCAACGAGCTGAAGGAATTGAAGAAACAGCTCGATGAACAAGAGCGTCTGGGTTTGATCAGACCGAGTTCTTCTCCATGGGGTTGTGGTGTTCTTTTTGTCAAGAAGAAGGATGGCATGGACCGACTTTGTGTCGACTACCGTCCATTGAACAAGAAGACAATCGAGAACAAGTATCCACTTCCCAACATCAATGAGCTATTCGAGCAACTCAAAGGTGGTAAAGTATTCTCGAAGCTTGACCTTCGTATGGGTTATCATCAGATTCGCATTCGTGAAGAAGATATTCCCAGGACAGCATTCAGAACAAGCTTTGGTTCTTATGAATATACTGTCGTGTCTTTCGGTCTTGTCAATGCTCCTCCAGTTTTCTCTCGGATGATGAATTTCATCTTCAACCCCTATACGAATGAATTTGTTCTGGTGTATCTCGAGGATATCTTGGTCTTCTCCAAGAATAAGAAGGACCATGCCAAACATTTGCGATTGGTGCTCGACAAGCTCAGAGAGTATCAATTCTATGCGAAGTTCTCTAAATGTGAGTTTTGGCTCGATGAAGTTCTTTTCCTTGGTCACATCATCTCTGCCAAGGGCATCGCTGTTAACCCCGAGAAGGTGTCCGCAATTGTGAATTGGGAACCTCCTCAGAATGTCAAGCAGCTTCGCAGTTTTCTTGGTCTTGCAAGCTATTGCCGAAGATTCGTTGAGAATTTCTCTAAGATTGCAAAGCCTCTTTCCAACCTCCTCCAGAAGCATGTGAACTATGTCTGGTCTTCTGAGTGTGACGTTGCTTTCAACACTCTCAAAGAGAAACTAGTCATAGCTCCTGTCTTAACTCCTCCTGATGAATCCAAGCCATTTGAAGTTTTCTGTGATGCTTCTCTCCAAGGTCTCGGTGCTGTGTTAATGCAAGAGAAGAAAGTTGTGGCCTATACCTCTCGTCAGTTGAAGCCCAACGAGAAGAACTACCCCACTCACGATCTTGAGTTGGCGGCAGTTGTCCATGCATTAATAACGTGGAGACATCTCTTGTTGGGAAGACAAGTGGACATATTCACCGATCACAAGAGTCTCAAGTATATCTTTACTTAGCCCAACCTCAACCTCAGGCAGACTCGATGGGTCGAAATGATTCAAGAGTACAATCCGAGTATTAAATATACTCCAGGCAAGGCCAATGTCATTGCAGATGCTTTAAGCAGGAAGGCTTATTGCAACAGCTTAATCCTCAAGCCTTTCCAACCGGATCTTTGTGAAGCTTTCCACAAGCTGAATCTCCAAGTTGTTCCTCAAGGTTTCTTGCCAACCTCATCGTCTCTCCTACTTTGGAAGATCAAATTCGTGAGGCACAACTCCTTGATGCCATGGTGAAGAAGGTGAAACGTGGTATCGACAAGGGTCTTTCCAAATACAAGTGCTATTGCATTGATGACAGAGACACTTTATTCTTCGAGGACCGGATTGTGGTTCCTAAAGGTGATCTAAGGAAAGTCATTATGAACGAGGCACACAATTCTCTTCTTTCCATTCATCCTGGAAGTACGAAGATGTACCATGACCTCAAGCAGTCGTATTGGTGGACTCGAATGAAGCGAGAAATTGCTCAATTCGTGAATGAATGTGATGTCTGTCGAAGAGTGAAAGGAGAACACCAACGACCAGCTGGTCTCCTTCAACCTCTTGCTATCCCAGAATGGAAGTTTGATCATATCGAAATGGACTTCGTGACTGGATTTCCAAAGTCCAAGCACGGAAATGATGCTATCTTCGTTGTCATCGACAAGCTCTCTAAAGTGGCTCATTTCCTTCCAATCAAAGAATCCATCACAGCAGCTCAGTTGGCAGAGCTATACACCTCCAGAATTGTCTCTTTGCACGGCATTCCACAATTGATTTCTTTAGATCGTGGAAGCATCTTCACCTCTAAGTTCTGGGACTCCTTCCAGAAGGCCATGGGCACAAACATTCGCTTTAGCACAGCTTACCATCCTCAAACTAGTGGCCAAGTCGAGCGAGTCAATCAAATTCTTGAAGATATGCTCAGGGCTTGTGTCATTTCCTTTGGCATGAAATGGGAAGATTGTCTTCCATATGCCGAATTCTCCTACAACAACAGCTTCCAAGCGAGTTCGGGCAAGGCCCCGTTCGAGATTCTCTATGGCAGAAAGTGCCGTACTCCTCTCAATTGGTCAGAGACGGGTGAACGCCAACTTCTTGGCAATGACTTAATCACTGAAGCTGAAGAAATGTGTAAAGTCATGCGTGATAATCTCAAAGCCGCGCAATCGCGCCAGAAGAGTTACTATGATAGTAAGCACCGTGATTTGACTTTCGAGATCGGAGACCATGTCTACCTACGCGTCTCTCCAATGAAAGGCACTCGTCGCTTCGGTATCAAAGGGAAGCTTCCCCCTAGATACGTGGGTCCTTTCAAGATCATTGGCAAAAGAGGCGACCTCGCCTATCAACTTGAGCTTCCTTCCAATATCGCGAACGTGCACGATGTGTTCCACGTGTCACAGCTCCGCAAGTGCTTCAAGACGCCTGAGCGCACTATCAACTTCGAAGATATTGACCTCCAAGAAGATTTGTCTTATCATGAGCACCCGTTGCTATTCTTGAAGAAACTGAGCGCAAGACTCGCAACAAGTCAATCAAATTCCTGGAAGTGAAGTGGTCGCACCATTCCGACCGGGAAGCCACCTGGGAACGCGAGGACCATCTCCGTTCCGAATATCCAGAGTTCTTTCAGTCCTAGATCTTGGGACGAGATCCTCTCGTAGTGGTGGAGTGTTGTAACACCCCGCATGTAACTTGCCATATTTGTAACTCCGACTCTTGCCATTTTCGGCTACGTGTTATGATATTCCCTCCGTGGTCGGGTTTTGTCTTTCGTTTTGTACTTTGTTAATGTCATGCATATCATATCATGTCATCATGTGCATTGCATTTGCATACGTGTTCGTCTCATGCATCCGAGCATTTTCCCCGTTGTCCGTTTTGCAATCCGGCGCTCCTATCTCCTCCGGTGCACCCCTCTTGTTTTCTTTCGTGTGCCAGTGTCAAACATTCTTGGAATGGACCGAGGCTTGTCAAGTGGCCTTAGTATACCACCCGGAGACCACGGGTCAAGTTTCGTTCCATTTGGAGGTCGTTTGGTACTCCAACGGTTAACCGGGCATCCGCAAAGTCCATTTGTGTGTGCAGCAAAAACCCCCCTAAAAACCAGCCCAAAACCTACCAAACTCTCTTCCATGCTGTAGGTCGTTCGATCACGATCGTGTGGGCGAAAACCGCACCTCATTTGGAGCCTCCTAGCTCCCTCTACCTATAAATATGTGAGACCCCCGAGATTTTCGCGCAGTCCAACCCTAACCCTCGTCCCTCTCCGCCACCGGACACGTCCGGGCGGAGCCGGACGCGTCCACCTCCACCGTCGCCGCCACGTGGCACGCCACCGCGCCCGCGCCGCCGCA
>NC_057805.1:138186159-138265100 GCF_018294505.1 Triticum aestivum
TGTGAGAGCAACGATCCTGCGGCTGAAGTCCTCATGGTCAGCTCCCAGCGCAGTCCGCCTAGATTTCGTCGTGGTGGTGGCAGCGACGGCGGCAGCGGCGACCCATCGCGTGATCATGACGAATACTATCCCCAAGCCCTCACTGCGGAGTATAGGGAAGAACTACATCGCCGCAACGTCCAGGCACTCCAGACTCCTATCATTGGGGAGACCTCCGAGACTCGGGCTTTGGAGGATGCACGCTTGGCCATCTTGGCTGAGCGTACGCGTCTAGAAAATCTTCAACAAGCACTCGACGAGCGGGCTCACCAACAGAAACCAGGTTCTAGTCGACGGCCACGACAGCTGTTTCCGACTGAGCCTCGAGAAGAATGTCAGGTATACCCTACTCCGATCCAAAATGTTGCAGCAGCTGCACGCATAGCAGATTCAATTCAGCCATTCCGTTCAGAAGCTGGTAGAGGTTTGCAGCAGATCCGGGCATTGCTCCGGGCGGCGGGAGAGTAGAACTCAGCTGTTTCTCAGTCACGTAACAGAATTCATAGCAGATCTGTGGATGCAGACACGGTTCAGTCGGCACATAGCCCGAGATCGCCTCTGCAGCGTGAAGATCGTGGTTACCGCCAGGACCAGTTCCTTGGTCGGGGCCACAGACAGTTCGATCCTCGTTATCCCCGTGATGACCACCGTTGAGTGGCTACACCCCTCCGAGGGGAGGTTCGTACACGCCCCGGCGGTATGATGACAGGCGCCCGTTCGGTGACGAGCGGAGGGCTCCAGTCGACCCAGGGGAGCCTGGGTTCGATGCGAGGTCACTCCTCGTGCAAGGTTTGGTTGACAGGGGCAGAGCTAATAGAGAGGGGCTTGACAGAGATCGTCCGACTGGAAGCAGGGCATTCATTTCTGGTCCCGAGTGTTTCAGCAGAGCCATCCGAGCCGCTGAGATCCCACCCAACTTCAGATTGGCTACTGGTGTGAGCAAGTTCACCGGTGTCGAAGCCAGACACTTGGTAAGAAGATTACCGGGTGGCAGTGCATATTGGTGGAGGTAATGATAATGTGGCCTAATAACTCACAAGTATAGGGGATCGCAACAGTTTTTGAGGGTAGACTATTCAACCCTAATTTATAGATTCGACACAAGGGAAGCCAAAGAATATTTGAAGGTATTAGCAGCTGAGTTGTCAATTCAACCACACCTGGAGATTAATTATCTGCAGCAAAGTGATCAGTAGCAAAGTAGTATGATAGTTTTGATAATAGTAGCAGCAGTAACGGTAACGGTAGCAGTGATAGCAGTAATTTTGTACCAAGTGTAACAGTTATGATAGCAGTAGTAACTTAGCAAGAACAATATAAGATAAATTCGTAAGCATTGGATTGGTGACTTGTTGGATGATATTCATCATGAGACAGTTATAACCTAGGGTGATACGACACTAGCTCTAGTTCGTCAATATAATGTAGGCATGTATTCCGTAAATAGTCATACGTGCTTATGGAAAGAACTTGCATGACATATTTTGTCCTAACCTCCCGTGACAGCGGGGTCCTATTGGAAACTAAGGGATATTAAGGCCTCCTTTTAATAGAGAACCAGAACAAAGCATTAACACATAATGAATACATGAACTCCTCAAACTACGGTCATCACCAGGAGTGGTCCGGACTATTGTCACTCCGGGGTTGCCGGATCATAACACATAGTAGGTGACTATAACTTGCAAGATCGGATCTAGAACATGGATATAATGATGATAACATAAACGGTTCAGATCTGAGTTCATGGCACCCGGGCCCAAAGTGACAAGCATTAAGCATGGCAAAGTCGTAGCAACATCAATCTTAGAACATAGTGGATACTAGGGATCAAGCCCTAACAAAATTAACTCGATTACATGATGAATCTCATCCAACTCCTCACCGACCAGCGAGCCTATGAAGAAATTACTCACTCCCGGTGGGGAGCATCATGGAATTGGCGATGGAGAAGGGCTGGTGATGACGAAGAACAAAGATCCCCCTCTCCGGAGCCCCAAACGGACTCCAGATCTGGCCTCCCGATGAAGAACGGGAGGTGACGACGGCTCCGTCTCCTGGATCGCGATAATTCTTTTTCCCATATTTTTCTGGAAAAATATGATTTTATAGCGTCGGTTTCAGGGTCTGTGGGGCCACCATGTGGGGACAACCCACCTGGGTGCGCCAGGATGGGGGGCGCCCTGGTGGGTTTGCCCACCCAGTTGCCCCCCTCCCGTGGGTCTTGGCTCCAGAAATTCTTGTTTATTGTATAAAAAATCCTCACAAAGTTCCGTTCCATACCGAGAACTTTTATTTCTGCACAAAAAAAACACCATGGTAGTTCTGCTGAAAATAGTGTCAGTCCTTGGTTAGTTTCATTCAAATCATGCAAATTAGAGTCCAAAACAAGAGGAAAAGCATTAGGCAAAGTAGATACGTTGGAGACGTATCATGGCCATGAAACATCTCCCCCTGATGCTTGAAGGCTCAGCCAGGGCCTGGTTGAATCAGTTGGCTCCTGGAAGCTTTTTCTTTTGGGGAGATTTGGCCCGAGTGTTTATCAAGACATTCGAAGGCACCTGCAAGCGACCTGCTAGGCTGACTGAATTGCAGCATTGCGTCTAGAAGCTGAGTGAAACTTTGATGGATTTTATCCGGAGATGGACCACCCTTCACCATGTAGTGGAGAATGTGTCAGAGCATCAGGCAGTTTGCGCCTTCAAAGAGGGCAGATATAGAGAGCTTATCCAGAAATTCGGTCATTCCGAAGATATGTCTCTGAGCAGAATGATGTAAATAGCCACTCGGTATGCAAACGGCGAAGATGAGGACCGACTCCACAATGGCAAGGGGAAACTACTCGACCAGGACGCCGGAGGTGGAAACACCAGTCGGAAACAAAAACGTAAAGCTAAGCCTGTGGATCCCGCCAAAACCATAGTTCTGAATGCGCATGGAAAGTTCAAGGGAAAGTCTAAGGGTCCGTGGGTGCCCAAAAAGGTGAAATATTAGTCAGGCCAAGACGTCTTGGATTTGCCGTGTCATATTCACACGAAGAAAGATGAAGAGGGTAACTTGATTTTGCCGAAGCATACCACTCGACAATGTCGACTCCTGATTCAGCAGTTCCGAGAGGGTCAGCCCAGTGAGAAGGTCTCTGATAAGGATGAGGAGAAAGAAGAAGACGATGGTTACCCTATGGTCAATGCTACCTTGGTGATTTTTTCTGATGTCGAGAGCAAAAGTCGACTGAAAGTCATTAACAGAGAAGTGAACATGGTTGCTCCGGCAACTACGACGTACTTGAAGTGGTCGAAAACTCCCATTACATTCGACCAGTTAGATCACCCAGCTCATGTTGCCACCCTCGGGCGGCAAGCGTTGGTGGTCAACCCAGTCGTTGGGGGCACCCGACTGACTAAAGTCCTTATGGATGGTGGCAGTGGTCTGAACATTCTATACGCTGAGACCCTCCAAGGGATGGGCATTCTGATGTCCAAGCTCGGTGAGAGCAACATGCAGTTCCACGGTGTCATCCCCGAAAACAAGGCAAAGTCACTCGGACAGATTGCTCTTGATGTGGTTTTCGGGGATTCCAAGAATTTCCGCAAGGAGAAGTTGACATTTGAGGTGGTGGATTTCCACAGTGCCTATCATGCTATTCTGGACAGGCCCGCATATGCTCGTTTCATGGCCCGACCATGCTACATGTATCTTAAGTTGAAGATGCTTGGGCCCAAACGTGTGATCACAGTCACAGGAAATAGGCAGAGAGCAGAGGAGTGCCTTCAGAAAGGCTCTAAAATTGCTGATGAGCAAATGGCGGTGGTAGAGTTGGAGGAATACAAGAAAAATGCCGATCCGAGTGATTTGTTGCGAGCCAAGAAGCCCGCTTCAGAGTCAGCATTTCAGTCGGCCGGTGAGACGAAGCCAGTCCACATTCACCCGGAAGACCCCTCTGCTGCTCTGACCCACATTTCAACGACACTCGACAGCAAATAGGAAGAAGCACTCATCCAGTTCCTCTGTGAGAACTGGGACATCTTTGCATGGAAACCATCTGACATGCTAGGTGTACCCAGAGGGCTGGCTGAGCACCGTTTGCATGTCGACCCAAAAGCGAAACCTGTCAAAGAGCATCTCCGTCGGTCCGCCGTGGAAAAGAGGAAGGCGATTGGCGAGGAAGTGGCTCGACTCTTGTCAGCTGAGTTCATCCATGAAATATACCACTCTGAGTGGCTCGCCAACGTCGTCATGGTCCCCAAGAAAGATGACTCACTTCGTATGTGTATCGATTTTAAGCATATCAATCGGGCCTGCCCGAAATACCATTTCCCTCTCCCACGCATTGATCAGATTGTCGACTCAACTACAGCGTGCGAGCGTTTGTCTTTTTTGGATGCATATTCCGGGTACCATCAGATCCGACTGTATGGACCCCCTGAAATAAAAATGACCTTCATCACCCCATTCGGGTGTTTCTGCTATGTCACCATGCCTTTTGGTCTCAAGAATGCTAGGGCCACGTTCATGCACATCATCCAGAAGTGCCTGCTCACTCAAATCAGTCGGAACATGGAAGCATACATGGATGATATCGTGGTAAAGTCAAGCAAGAGTTCTGACCTACTGACTGACCTCGCTAAAACCTTTGCCAAACTAAGAAGATATGACATCAAGCTTAATCTGTCCAAGTGCACATTCGGAGTCCCAGGAGGAAAGTTGCTCGGATTTCTCATTTCTGAATGAGGGATTGATGTAAAACCAGAAAAGATTGGGGGCAATTCTCCGAATGAAACGCCCTGTGCATGTGCATGACATTCAGAAGCTCACAGGTTGTCTGGCTGCATTAAGTCGATTCATTTCTTGTCTCGGTGAAAAGGCATTACCTCTTTACCGACTGAAGAAGAAGCCTGATACATTCGAGTGGACTCCTGAAGCTGAAGGAGCATTTGTAGAGCTCAAAGCCCTGCTTTCCACCCAGCCAGTGCTTGCTACTCCGGTCAGCAAATAGCCTCTATTGTTATACATTGCAGCCACTGGACAGGTTGTCAGCACAGTGCTCACAGTCGAGCGAGAAGAAGAAGGCAAAGCCTATAAAGTTCAATGCCCAGTATATTACATTTCTGAAGTCTTGACTCCGTCCAAGCAAAGGTATCCACATTACTAGAAGCTGGTCTATGGAATTTACTTGACTGCGAAGAAAGTTGCACACTACTTCGGAGACCACTCAATTTCAGTCGTCAGCGACGCTTTGTTGTCTGAAATTTTGAACAATCGAGATGCAACCGATCGAGTGGCAGTGGGCAATTGAACTTCTTCTCTAAATATCAAGTCTGAAGCAAAGAAGGCAATCAAGTCTCAAGCAATCACAGATTTCCTGGCCGAGTGGATTGAGCAGCAGCAGCCGACTCAAGTTCACTCGGAGCACTGGACCATGTTCTTTGATGGATCCAAGATGTTAAACGGTTCTGGTGCTGGGGTGGTCCTGGTGTCCCCAAGAGGTGACAAACTCAGTTATGTTCTCCAGATTCACTTTGACTCCTCCAACAATAAAGCTGAGTACGAAGCACTTCTCTACGGGTTGCATTTGGCCATTTCACTCAGCGTCCGACGCCTGATGGTATACGGCGACTCAGATTTGGTGGTGAATCAAGTGATGAAGGAATGGGATGTCTGAAGCCCTGCCATGACCAGATACTGCAATGCAGTAAGGAAGTTAGAAAAGAAGTTTGAAGGGTTGGAGCTCCATCACGTTCCCCGACTCAAGAATCAAGCAGCAGATGATCTGGCGAAGATAGGTTCCACTCGGAAACCTATTCCCAGTAATGTGTTCTTGGAGCATCTCCAAATCCCGTCAGTGCAAGAAGATCCCTTTACAGAGGAGCCCCCGCAACCAATAAGTTCTACCAATCCGACTAAGGTCGAGGTGCCAGCAGTTGTCGACCTTATAATGGAAGTCTTGGTAATCACCCCCGACTGGACAGTGCCATATATTGCATATTTGCTCAGGCAGGAACTCCATGGAGATGAAGTTGAAGCACGTCAGATCATCCGTAGGTTGAAAGCCTTCACAGTTATAGGTGGACAACTTTTCAAAGAAAGTGTTACTGCGTGGCTCAGCGATGCATCTCTCCAAAAGAGGGTCGACTGATCTTGAATGAGATACACTCGGGGACCTGTGGTCACCATGCATCCTCTCGGACCATCGTGGCCAAAGCATATAGAGCAGGATTTTACTAGCCGCGAGCAAATGAAATGGCGAAAGAGATCGTCGAGAAGTGTGAAGGTTGCCAGTTTTACTCGAACATGTCCCACAAGCCTGCATCGGCTTTGAAGACTATTCCACTCGTCTGGCCATTTGTTGTATGGGGGCTCGACATGATTAGGCCATTAAGAAATGGCAGAAGTGGTTTCACTCATTTGCTCGTGGCATTAGACAAGTTCACTAAGTGGATTGAAGCAAAACCAATCAAGAACTTAAACTCAAGCATAGCCATCAGTTTCATCAGAGAGTTGGTGTTCCGATATAGAGTTCCACACAGCAGCATCACAAACAAGGGCTCAAACTTTGTTTCTGATGAGTTCAAAGCATTCTGCGCTTCCCAAGGCACTCGGGTCGACTATGCATCCGTTGCACACCCGCAGACAAATGGGCAAGCTGAAAGAGCAAATGGTTTGATCCTCCAATGGCTGAAACCCCGGTTTATGCGCGACCCTAAGCATGCAAATGGAGCTTGGGTGACTGAGTTGCCTTCTGTTTTGTGGGGATTGAGGACAACTCCCAACCGATCGACCGATCGAACCCCTTTCTTCATGGTATACGGGGCCGAAGCCGTACTTCCGAGTGATTTGCTGCACAATGCACCCCGAGTGGAACTTTTCTCAGAAGCTAAGGCAGAGAAAGCACGCCAGGATGCCGTAGATCTTCTGGAGGAAGAGCGAAAGATGGCCTTGATCCGGTCAACCATTTACCAGCAAGACCTTCGTCGATTCCATGGAAGAAACGTCAGAGGTCGAGCATTTCAAGAAGGAGAGCTTGTGCTCTGAGTGGATCGGCAACGGCCTCACAAGCTTGCTCCTGCTTGGGAAGGTCCCTTCATCATCACCAAGGTGCTCCACAACGGGGCATATCACCTTTACAATGTAGCTAAGAAGAAAGACGAGCCGCGCTCTTGGAACGCGGATCTGCTCCGCCGCTTTTATACTTAGACACTCGGATAGTCGAGATGTAACAAGAGTACTTTCAGATTGTTTATCAAAGACATGATTCCTGCAGTCTCATAATGATTCTTCTCGCATAAACATACATTCAAATCCCCCAGTGGGCGGCTTAGGCGCGAACCTATTTCGCCTAAGTTTCAAAAACAACTTCGAGTGGAGAGCAACCCTCACACTCGGGGGCCTTAGCTGCGAACCAGATTCGCCTAAGTTTCAAAAACAACTCCGAGTGGAGAGCAACCCTCCCACTCGGGGGCTTAGCTGCGAACCAGATTCGCCTAAGTTACAAAACAACTCCTAGTGGAGAACAATCCTCCCACTCGGGGGCTTAGCTGCGATCCCATACTTGCCTAAGTTACAAAACAACTCCAAGTGGAGCACAATCCCCCCACTCAGGGGCTTAGCTACGAACCAGATTTGCCTAAGTTTCAAAAACAACTCTAAGTGGAGAGCAACCCTACCACTCGGAGGCTTAGCTGCGAACCAGATTCGCCTAAGTTACAAAACAACTCCTAGTGGAGAGCAATCCTCCCACTCGGGGGCTTAGCTGCGATCCCGTACTCGCCTAAGTTACAAAACAACTCCAAGTGGAGCGCAATCCCCCCACTCAGGGGCTTAGCTGTAAGTTTCAAATTCAACTCTGAGTGGAGAGCAACCCTCCCACTCGGGGGCTTAGCTGCGAACCATATTTGCCTAAGTTACAAAACAACTCCGATTGGAGAGCAATCCTCCCACTCGGGAGCTTAGATGCGATTCCGTACTCGCCTAAGTTACAAAACAACTCCGAGTGGAGAGCAATCCTCCCACTCGGGGGCTTAGCTGCGATCCCGTACTCGCCTAAGTTACAAAACAACTCCGAGTGGAGAGCAATCCTCCCACTCGGGGGCTTGGCTGCGACCCCGTACTCGCCTAAGTTACAAAACAACTCCGAGTGGAGGGCAATCCTCCCACTCGGGGAGAGAAATCCGCAAGTATGACGAGGAGCACTCTGAGCCGCGCCACAAGTACAGCGTCCGCTCCACCCCGTACTCGGGGGCTTAGCCGCGAACCAGCTTCACCTAAGTTAAAAGATCCAAGCACATTGGAGGCAAGAAAACCGCATTCAGATAAACCAACCAAGTTCGGATAAATCCAGCAAGGTTTAGAACCACAAGCAAAAGTACTCGGGCGTCAGGCCCGAAAGATTTAACGATTACATGATCACTCGGCATTCTGAGGAAAATGTATTCAAATCATCAAGTGTTTCACTCGGCAGGAGGAGGACTAGCTGGCTCGACGAAGGTATCCAAGTCAATGTCGTCTGTGATGTGAGTGGCTGTGTCGATGAAGGTCTCCATGAAAGATTGAAACTAAAGCTTCTTGGTGTTTGCCACCTAAAGGGCTTTCATGTTTTCTTCCTTGGCGTCCTTGCAATGAACACAGACGAGTGATAGAGCCACATCAGCACCACAGCGAGCAGCTGACTTCTTCCATGCTTGAACTCAGTCAGTGATTTCATTGAGTCGAGTCATCAGTGACTCGAGGTCATTCTGAAGCACATCTTCTGGCCACAACTCCTTGTCTATTCGCGACAGCGCAACCTTCAGTCGAGCAATATAGTCCAAGACACTGGCGAGGTGAGATTCCAGTCGCAACACGTTCATGGCAGCTTCATCTTTGATAGGAGAGTTGATGGGGTCCAGTCCGGTCACGATCCGCCCAGTTTCCTCCTCGAAATTCTGGCAGAACTCTGCACGGGGAGAAAAATAGTGAGTTGGCAACAACATTGTGAAGAAGTTTTTTGATCCAGTCGGATGAGATAAAATACCTTCGAGCATGAGGAACATCTTCTTGGCAAGACCTCCCAGATAAGCCTCCAGTTCATCCCTCTTTCGAGTGAGAGCATCCACTTTGTCGGCCAGGACGACCTTCTCCTCCTTCAGCTGTGCAGCTTCTTTCTTCACCTCGTCAACAGTTGTCTTCAGTTTGGCATTCTGCTCCTCCAATTTGCCGACTGAAGCTAGCTTCCTGTCAGCTAGTTCAGTCTTCTCGCGCGCCAACTTCCACGCCCCCGCAAGATCAGTATCCTTCTGCTCCAAAGTCTGGTTCATTTTGTCTAAAGAAATAACATCCTCAGACGAGCTTGGAGTTGACGGTTTTCACTACGCACATCTGTTCGAGTGGAATCACTCGGTTCAAAGGATGAGAAAGGAAAAATAACAAGGCATACAGTCAACAAGTTGTTACCTCCCATGGTTGCCACTTCATCTTGGGCCTTCTTCAGGTTTTCCTTGGCAAGATCCAGGTCAAGCTTGAGTTTGATTTTCTCCTGCTCCAGGGCAGCATACTGGGTCCCCAGTTCACAAGATTTCTGCAATCAACAAAAAGACAAATCAGTTGACAGAAACAAAGACCAGTTACTTCTGAGTAAAAAAGAGCAAGTTCAGATTGCTATGGCAAAAGAGTTCTAAGACTACCGCCAAATCAAACATTCGACAACAGTCTCGGGGACTACACCCAGTGGGTGCACTTATCGTGTCCCCATTGGTTTGATTTCCCACTTGGCATGGTCTGTGCAGCCCGAGTGGAAGGAGAAAAAATCATTTGTTCTCAGATCACCGTCGACTGCCCACAGTCGACAGCGGTCTCCGGGACTACACCCAGTGGGTGCACTCACCGTGCCCCCACTGGACCAAGAACTCACTTGACACGACATGTCTAACTCGAGTGGAAGAACTACACAGGTATGAAAAAAACACCCACTGGGTGTACAGATGCAAGGCATAGACCGATGATAGATGCACATTAAAGGTTCCAAAATGCTCATCTACGGACATCTTACGAATAATAAAGCATCAGTTTTTGGATAGCATATCCTAACAGAGCAAGGATCAAGCTGGAAAAGCCAATCGACGGCAGTTTCAGATAGCATATCCTAACAGGGCACAGATCACGTTGGAAAAGCCAATCGGAAATCAACTTACCATCCCACTTACTCGGGCTTGGAGGGCTGATGTCTACTACGCAACTTTATTCTTGTAGATTATTGGGCCTCCAAGCGCAGATTTTTGTAGGACAGTAGCAATTTTCCCTCAAGTGGATGACCTAAGGTTTATCAATCCATGGGAGGTGTAGGATGAAGATGGTCTCTCTAGAACAACCCTGCAGCCAAATACAAGAAATCTCTTGTGTCCCCAACAGACCCAATACAATGGCAAATTGTATAGCTGCACTAGTTCGGCGAAGAGATGGTGATAGAAGTGTAATATGAATGGTAGAAATATATTTTTATAATCTGAATAAATAAAAACAGCAAGGTAGCAAATAGTAAACGGGCACAAGAATGGTATTGCAATGCTTGAAAACAAGGCCTAGGTCCGTACTTTAGCTAGTGCAATCTTTCAACAGTGCTAACATAGTTGGATCATATGATTATCCCTCAAAGTGCAATAAAGAATCACTCCCGAGTTCCTATTAGCGGAGAACAAAAGATAGATATTGTTTGTAGGTTACGAAACCACCTCAAAGCTATTCTTTCCGTTTGATCTATTCAAGAGTTCGTACTAAAATAATACAAAGCTATTTTTTCCGTTCGATCTATCCTAGAGTTCGTACTAAAATAACACCAAAGCAAATTCATATTCATAATACTCAATCCACACAAGGAACTACAAAGAGACCCCAAAGTTTCTATCAGAGAAAAGATAATAAAAACGTGCATCAACTCCTATGCACAGATTACCCCAATATCACCATGGGAATCCGCAAGTTGAGTGCCATAACATATATCAAGTGAATCAATAAGATACCCCAATGTCACCTCAAGTATTTATACCGCAAGACATACATCATGTGTTCTCATATCTGAATATTCAATCCGACAAGACAAAACTTCAAAGGGTAAATATTCAATTCATCACAACAAGAGTATAGAGGGGAGAAACATCATATGATCCATCTATATTAACAAAGCCCATGATATAGATCACGAGAGACAGAGATTAAACACATAGCTACTGGTACAAACCCTCAGCCCTGAGGGTGGACTACTCCCTCCTCATCGTGGTGGCCGCCGGGATGATGAAGAAGGCCACCAGAGATGATTCCCCCCCCAGCAGGGTGCCAGAAAGGGTCTAGATTGGTTTTCGGTGGCTACAGAGCCTTGAGACGGCGGAACTTCTGATCTAGGTTAACCCCAAAGGGTTTCGGAATATTGGGGAATTTATAGTGCAAAGAGGGGGTGCGGGAGGCCACCGAGGTGGGCACAACCCACCTGGGCGCGCCAGGGGGCCCTGGCACGCCTTGGTGGGTTGTGTTCCCCTCGGGGCACCCCTCAGGTGCTTCTTTGGCCCAATGTTGGTCTTCTGGTCCGTAAAAATCTTCGTGAAGTTTTGTTGTATTTGGACTCCGTTTGGTATTCATTTCCTACGATGTAAAAAACAAGCAAAAAACAGCAACTGGCACTAGGCACTGGGTCAATAGGTTAGTCCCAAAAAATGATGTAAAGTTGCTATAAAATGATTGTAAAACATCCAAGAATGATAAAATAACAGCATGAATACTTCATAAATTATAGATACATTGGAGACGTATCAAGGCTTCCTTGGCGGCTCCTACTTGGTCCTCCGGGACGTGATGCAAAACAAATGGAGTTGATGATGTAACTGGTGGGGTTGGAGCCTAGGGCTGTACAGTCGGTGCAGTTGGACCAGAAGTCTGGGCAGTAAACGCTGAGGGTCGGTCAGCGACAGAGGATCAACAAAAGAGACAGTAGCTCGTATTGGATCACCAAGATGTTGAACTATAGGCTCAGACGGCAGACGAGGCACACTACTGGCAGGTGCCCTCTTGATCAAAGCTTTGTCTCTTCTCCCTGCACTCCTCTGAGGTACATCGTCGTCGGCATCATCATCTGGAAGCTGGATAACATTTGTTGTCACTGCAAACACTCAACAGTGAGATTTCAGTCGACCAGGAAAATCAGTTGGCAGAATGTAAGCGTGGCTATGGTATCATACCTGCTCGATAGGTGGCCGCATCCGCGGTCTCGGCATCGGCCCACTCCTCGTCAATGTCCATAGAAGTTGTAGAAGTAGCAGCTCTGGAAGCCCAAAATTTCACTCGGTCAAACTAGTAAAGAAGTCCGTAGTGGCAACAAAAGACAAGGAAAAGAAGCACTTACGTCGAAGCGACGGGCACGGTCACTTTGATCCTGGGCAGGGCCTTCCGAGGCTTATGTGGAGCAACTTTGGCCTACTTCGCGGCCTTCTCCGTTGGATCTGGGGTTGATGTCTGAGTGCGCTTCGGAATCTTTGCACTCAACACAACTGCCTTGCCATGTCCTCCCGCAGGATCTTGTGACTACTTGGAGGGTCGTTGAGAGCGGGGCGGTGAGTCGACTTCCTCGTTGCTACTAGAGTCCTCATTGTCATCTGCATATTCGAAGTCAGCACTCCCACCCTCACTCTCTACTCCTTCTTGGTGCTGCTCCCCGTTCGGCATCGAGTACATCTTGGTGAAAACCTACAAGGCACAAGTTACAAGTATCAGTCAGATTTCAAGATTACTGCATATTGTACAAAGTAAAAACACTCGACAAACACGCCTGACCTCTCCTTGAGAGTTCTGGGCATCGAATGGCAGGATTCTCTTGGCTTCGCGAGGGTTGTCCTTGTTGCCCGTGATCCTCCGAAGCCACTGAGCCACCGTATCCTCGCTGACCTCCTTTGGGTGGGTCCGAGCAGTGTCTTCTAGACCCGAATACATCCAAATAGGGTAGTTGCGGGCTTGCAGAGGTTGGATGCGTCGACTGAGGAACACCTCAAGCAGATCCATGTCTGTCACTCTGCCCTGGACCAAAGCTACAACTGTGTCGACTAATATCGCTACTTATCCCTTCTCCTCCGCAGAAACTATCAACGAAGGAGGGTTTTGGAGTCTCTCCAGAGTGAAAGGAGGAAGAGCAGTCGACTGTCCTGGAGTTGGGATGTCCTTGCAGTAGAACCAGATCGACTGCCACCCCTGACTGATTCGGGAAAGGTCATGGGAGGGAAAGTGCTCCTACCTCTCATCTGGATCCCTAACCCCCCCCCCCACACACACATCTGGATCACATGCGTCCTCTCGTCAGTCGGATGAGCTTTTTTCAACGTCCAAGATCGGCAAGTGAAGATGTGCTTGAACAAACCCCAGTGCGGGTGACACCCCGGAAAGGTTTCACACATGGAAACAAAGGCAGCAAGATACGCGATGGTGTTGGGGGGATGATGAATCTGAGCTCCGAAGAAGTTCAAGAAAGCTCAAAAACAGATGAGGAGGCAGGGAGAAACCTCGGCCGACATGCGTCGTAAGGAGAACGCACTCACCCTCCCGCGACTGAGGCTCGTGCTCCCCCTCTGGCAACCTCCAAGATCCCTCCATAATCAGGCCGTCGATGGCGAGATTCACCAGATCCTCCTCCATGACGGTGGAGGGGATCCAATCTCCCTGGATCCAACCAGGCGGATGAGTGGACCGCGACATCGATCCCTTTGCCATTTTCTTGCCCTTCGCCATGGCCTTCTTCGCGCACTCCAGGGCCACGGTCTTGTCCTTCGCCATGGCGGCGGAGCTTGAGAAAGGTGGATGAAAGGGGGAAGCGCTGGAGAAGAGGGGGCGGAAAATCAGAAGGAAGGAGATGCGAATGGAGTGCACAATGCTACGCCTCGGAAGCCACGCCTTTTATGGCATCACTTCCGAGTGACTGACTGGTGGACCCGTGCAATCCTGGCGCATCCCGTAACAGATGCTGGCCCGATACATGGCGAAAAAGGGGTGCGAAGATCGAGGAGTCCTTATCTGTCCGCCCCGCTTACCGCGCTGCGCCCCGTCCCGCGCACTTCTCCAAATTTAGAATCCTACAAGATCTGGAAACCGCAGAGCAGTCAATCACATCAGAGACATACATCCCAATCTACTCAAAGATATGCAACATAGTTCACTCAAATATTCCATGGGCAAGAATCGATCAAGGCGACTAATGAAGAGTTAAAGTATCAGCATGTTCCCAAACCCCTGAGGAAATGTCTCCAGACCATTTGAATCGGGTCAGAACCAACTTCAACCCTTCTTCACTCGATCCAAAATCCATTCAGGGGCTAATGATGATGATATGTACCTAGGGTAGGGTCTTAGGCCTGTCTAGACACCCTACCCAAGGACACTACCTTAGAGTCCAAGGCCCACAAGGTTCAACAGAAGATACCGACTGAAACCACACTGAAGTGCAATCCACTCGATGGTAGATTCCACTCGGATATCCCAATTTCACTCGACCACGATAACATCACTCAACCATACAAAGACTCACTCGGAGTACAGAAGGCCTAAAGTCGCCCCAAGATGGCAACGGTCAGGCATTCACTCCGTCGTCATAAAGATCATTAATAGCAGGAATTACCAGTAATGTTCTAGTCTTAACTCACATTAAACCCTGTGTAACCGAGGGCTGTGAGGGGCCTGGCACACTCTATATAAGCCACCCCCTCCTCTGGCACAAGGGTTCGCACCCCCTGTAACTTTCACACATATCCAGTCGACAAGCCTCCGCGGCACCGAGATGTAGGGCTATTACCTCCTTCGAGAGGGGCATGTGAAGGAAATATGCCCTAGAGGCAATAATAAAGTTATTATTTATTTCCTTATATCATGATAAATGTTTATTATTCATGCTAGAATTGTATTAATCGGAAACATAATACTTGTGTGAATACATAGACAAACAGAGTGTCACTAGTATGCCTCTACTTGACTAGCTCGTTGATCAAAGATGGTTATGTTTCCTAGCCATAGACATGAGTTGTCATTTGATTAACGGGATCATATCATTAGGAGAATGATGTGATTGACTTGACCCATTCCGATAGCTTAGCACTCGATCGTTTAGTATGTTGCTATTGCTTTCTTCATGGCTTATACATGTTCCTATGACTATGAGATTATGCAACTCCCGTTTACCGGAGGAACACTTTGTGTGCTACCAAACGTCACAACGTAACTGGGTGATTATAAAGGTGCTCTACAGGTGTCTCCAAAGGTACTTGTTGGGTTGGCGTATTTCAAGATTAGGATTTGTCACTCCGATTGTCGGAGAGGTATCTCTAGGCCCACTCAGTAATACACATCACTATAAGCCTTGCAAGCATTGTAACTAATGAGTTAGTTGCGGGATGATGTATTATGGAACGATTAAAGAGACTTGCCGGTAACGAGATTGAACTAGGTATCGAGATACCGACGATCGAATCTCGGGCAAGTAACATACCGATGACAAAGGGTACAACGTATGTTGTTATGCGGTCTGACCGATAAAGATCTTCGTAGAATATGTGGGAGCCAATATGAGCATCCAGGTTCCGCTATTGGTTATTGACCGGAGAGGTGTCTCGGTCATGTCTACATAGTTCTCGAACCCGTAGGGTCCGCACGCTTAACGTTACGATGACGGTTATATTACGAGTTTATGTGTTTTGATGTACCGAAGGAGTTCGGAGTCCCGGATGAGATCGGGGACATGACGAGGAGTCTCCAAATGGCCGAGACGTAAAGATCGATATATTGGACGACTATATTCGGACTTCGGAAAGGTTCCGAATGATTCGGGTATTTTTCGGAGTACCGGAGAGTTACGGGAATTCGTATTGGGCCTTAATGGGCCATACGGGAAAGGAGAGAAAGGCCCCAAAGGGTGGCCGCACCCCTCCCCATGGACTAGTCCGAATTGGACTAGGGAGGGGGGCGCCCCCTTCCTTCTTTCTCCTTCTCCCTTCCCTTTTCCTATTCCAACAAGGAAAGGAGGAGTCCTACTCCCGGTGGGAGTAGGACTCCCCCCTTGGCGCGCCCTCCTCCTTGGCCGGCGGCCTCCCCCTTGCTCCTTTATATACGGGGGCAGGGGGGCACCCCATAGACACAACAATTGATCATTGATGTCTTAGCCGTGTGCGGTGCCCCCCTCCACCATATTACACCTCGATAATATCGTAGCGGTGCTTAGGCGAAGCCCTGCGTCGATAGAACATCATCATTGTCACCACGCCGTCGTGCTGACGAAACTCTCCCTCAACACTCGGCTGGATCGGAGTTCGAGGAACGTCATCGAGCTGAACGTGTGCTGAACTCGGAGGTGCCGTACGTTCGGTACTTGATCGGTCGGATCATGAAGACGTACGACTACATCAACCGTGTTGTGTTAACGCTTCCGCTATCGGTCTACAAGGGTACGTGGACAACACTCTCCCCTCTCGTTGCTATGCATCACCATGATCTTGCGTGTGCGTAGGAATTTTTTTGAAATTACTACGTTCCCCAACAGCATGAACTCGTAAACCTATGCGTACAACCTCACTGCAGCTAGGACCCTGCCTCCTCCTACGTACCCCCTACTCTTACTGTCAGACTCATTCCCACGACAACATCATCGGTGTAGCAGGGCCAAAAGTTCCGGGATGGTCGGAAGTTCCGGGCGAGCTTTTGGGCAGGCTCCGGGTTGTCCAGAGAGTTGGCGTGTACGAGCGCCGCCTGGAGGGTCGAGGACTGGAGGTTCCGGGAAGGCCGGAAGGTCCGGGGGCCAGAAATTTGCGCAACGACCAAAAGCTCCGGGCTGAGCAGAAACCTTGCACAAGTCTTGACACTGGATGCTCCTCCTCCGTCTTTGGGACAATTGATGTACCTGATCACGCATAGTGTCCATGATTTAAGTATCAACCATGTCTCACTCGAATGGAAAGGGGAAGCATTTAGGAGTGGGTTCACCTTGTGTCCAATGGCGTATGCTCGGGGTGGATGTCTGTCCACTTTAGGCTTGGGGAGTAGTCGTAGCGTACACGGGGGTGATCGGAGGACGCTACACATCATCTCCCCCTGGGAAAGATCCAACCTCGGATCATAATATTCACCCCCATGGAAACGGTTGTCGTGGATGGACTTGTATGTCATGGCGCAGCCAAAGTACTTCAAGATGTCGTTGGGATGGTATACATGCAAAACGATCAAGCACAAGGGACACTTGGAAATACAATGGTTAGCGCACATAAGGTGTACATAAAGTAATTATGAGTTCGTGCGACAAGATTGTTCGTGACCAGGCACATGATGTTTAGCCAAATGATCTAAAATGATATGTAATGCATTACTGGGACCAAAATCATTTGTAGTACGCACAAAGGTGTTGTGAATGTGATTAATTAGAACATTGTGCAAAATAATGTCATTGTGTGATGGTTTATCAAAAGCATGAACATGGAAATTGGTACTCAATGTGATTATGTTATCATGCAATTGATGGTGGGCAATGTGATCACTATGTATGAATATTCCATCAAGAAGGATCACAACAAGTTTGCTCAGGAAGTGCACAAGCTCATATATCATGGGCGAGATGGAATACAAGATGCAACTAGGCAATCATATGCAAGTCAATCCATGCATAAGGTGCAAATTTGTTATGGAAGTAATGTTTCCATCTAGCATACTCAACAAAAAATATGGAGGTGTTGGTGCAATATGGCAAAAGTTTCATGGCATACCATTGCTCAATGTCGTGTCAAGAATGGTGGTCACACTCATCCTCTCATGAGAAATGCACTCAATGTCACATATGGTGGAGTCAATCATATCGTGGTGGCTCTCCTCACATGGGAATTGGGGCATCTCATCATATATAGGTGTCAGAGAAATGTAGGTGCAAATGTCTCCATGATCAAGTTCTATCGTCGTCGTGGTTGAAAGGATAGTCTCATGCCCAACCTCCTCATCCATAACGCATCCATTGATGAATGTCGTAGGGTCTGGCAAATCATCACTCTCCTTCGAGACCAAAAGAAAGTCTCATGTGTGGTCTCGTAGCTTGACTCGGAGTATGAGTCCCATTGGGCGCCGTGTTCATGTTGTTGAAGAGGTTCATGCTCGCTGCCGTGGTCGAAGGGAATGGCCCTTGCTTGACCGTCTTGTCGCCGTCTGATGTCTACTACACAACTTTATTATTGTAGACATGTGTTGGGCCTCCAAGCGCAGAGTTTTGTAGGACAGTAGAAATTTTACCTCAAGTGAATGAAATAAAGTTTATCGATCTGTGGGAGGCGTAGGCTGAAGATGGTCTCTCTCAAGCAACCCTGCAATCAAATACAAGAAATCTCTTGCGTCCCCAACACACCCAATACAATGGCAATTTGTATAGGTGCACTAGTTTGGCGAAGAGATGGTGATAAAAGTGTAATATGGATGGTAGAAATATATTTTTATAATCTGAATAAATAAAAACAGCAAGGTAGAAAATAGTAAACGGGTACAAAAACGGTATTGCAATGCTTAAAAATGAGGCCTAGGGTCCGTACTTTCACTAGTGCAATCTCTCAACAATGCTAATATAATTGGATCATATAACCACCCCTCAAAGTGCGATGAAGAATCACTCCAAAGTTCCTACCTAGCGGAGAACATAAGAAGAAGTCGTTTGTACGGTACGAAACCACCTCGAAGCTATTCTTTCCGATCGATCTATCAAAGAGTTCGTACTAAAATAACACCAAATAATTTCAGATTCAGAATGCTCAATCCAACACAAAGAACCTCAAAGAGCGCCCCAAGATTTCTACCGGAGAAACAAAGGCAAGAACGTGCATCAACCCCTATGCATAGATTACCCCAATGTCACCTCGGGAATCCGCGATTTGAGTGCCAAAACATATATCAAGTGAATCAATACGATACCCCATTGTCACCACGAGTATTCCTATGCAAGACATATATCAAGTGCTCTCAAATCCATAAAAGTATTAAATCCGATAACAATGAAATCTCAAAGGGAAAAACTCAATTCATCACAACAAGATAGAAAGGGGAAAATACCATATGATCCGACTATATTAATAAAGCCCGCGATACATCTAGATCGTGACATCTCAAGAACACGAGAGCGAGAGATTAAACACATAGCTACTGGTACAAACCCTGAGGGTGGACTACTCCCTCCTCATCGTGGTGGCCGCCGGGATGATGAAGATGCCCACCGGTGATGATTTCCCCCTCCGGCAGAGTGCCGGAACGGGGTCTAGATTGGTTTTCGGTGGCTACAGAGCCTTGCGGCGGCGGAACTTCTGATCTAGGTTAACCGCGATGGTTTTCGGAATATTTGGGAATTTATAGGGTAAAGAGGGGGTGCGGGAGGCCATCAAGGTGGGCACAACCCACTTGGGCGTGCCTGGTGGGTTGTGCCCCCCTAGGGGCACCTCCCAGGTGCTGCTCTAGCCCATTGGTGGTCTTCTGGTCCATAAAAAATCCACAAAAAGTTTCGCGGTGTTTGGACACCGTTTGATATTGATTTCCTGCAATGTAAAAAACAAGCAAAAAATAGCAACTGGCACTGGGTCAATAGGTTAGTCCCAAAAAGTGATATAAAGTTGCTATAAAATGATTGTAAAGCATCCAAGAATGATAGTAAAACAACATGAATACTTCATAAATTATAGATACGTTGCAGAAGTATCAGCATCCCCAAGCTTAATTCCTACTCGTCCTCGAGTAGGTAAATGATAAAAGAAATAATTTATGAAGTGTGAATGCTAGCAAAGTGCATAATTTTGATTAATGATAATTTCAATCAATTTTCCTAGCATCATGACAACAACTCTTTCTTATAAAATCTCTCATGTTTAAAGTAGCAACCAATTCACATGTTAAGGTTCAAACAATGGATTCTCTTGAAACTCAACAACCTATGTTCTCAGTCACCAAGCAATTGTAATTCAACTTATTAAACAGAGTCCAAGTAAGAGATCCACATACTCAACCATCATATATTCTTCTATGATTGCTAACACTCACCGCATACACATGAGCAAAACGTTTCAACCGGACACATAGAAAGATAGGGGCTTATAGTTTTGCCTCCCAACGTATTCACCTCAAGGGTGATGTCGACAATAATAACTCATGCTAACCATATCCAACTGCACATATGTGCCTAGATCTTTCCTCACCACATGATGCTTGCCAAAAGAAAATAAATTAAAAAGGAATAGAGAGAAAAACTTTGACTCTTTGCATAAAAGTAATACTGAAAAGTAAAAGATAGGCCCTTCGCAGAGGGAAGCAGAGGTTGCCATGCACTTATTTGTTTGTATGCTCAACCCCTTAGTGCAAAAGAATGTCATGTTATATTGCCCCTTATGATCGAAACCTTTATTATGCAGTCCGTCGCTTTTATTACTTTGCCATCACAAGTTCGTACAACGCTCGATTTTCTCTTACACTAAATGATCTCACACTTTTAGAAGCAATTTTTATTGCCTTATTGCACCGATGACAACTTACTTGAATGATCTTATTCAATCCTTAGGTAGGTATGGTGGGCTATTGAAAATAAGATTTGGGTTTAAGGATTTTTGGATGCACAAGTAGTATCTCTACTTGGTGAGAAATTTTCGGCTAGCAAAGATGGGGGGCAAGCACCACATGTTGAATTATCTATGACAATATAACTTCTATGTGAATATGAACAAACATAAATCATTATGTTGTCTTCCTTGTCCAACGTCAACAATTTTGGCATATAATATTTTGATTGGGGCTCACAATCACAAAAGATTTCCAAGATAGTGTATTTGCATGTGAAAGTTCTCTTCCTTATACTAATTATTCATGAATTGCTTGTATGACTAGTATTGTGATTGTCAAGCTTCAAAAGGTTTCACTTTCTAAACCCAATGTGAAGCTACCACTAGGCATGGTAAAATCTCAACTTCTTGATATTCAATTCAACAATTTACTCATAGGATATAAGTGAAGCACAAGAGTAAATGACGAGCTACTTCAAAAAAGATATAAGTGAAGATCAAGCGAGTAGTTAAGTAAATAGGTAGCTATTTGAGGACTCTCTCTTATTCAAAAACTTTCAGATCTAAGAATTTTATTAAAACAACAAGCAAAACAAAATAAAATGACATTCCAAGAATAGCACACATCATGTGAAGAAGCATAAACTTAGACTCACCCGATACTAACCGATAATTGTTGAAGAAGAAAGGTGGGATGCCTACCGGGGCATCCCCAAGCTTAGATGCTTGAGACCTCTTTAAATATTATCTTGGGATGCCTTGGGCATCCCCAAGCTTGAGATGTTGTGTCTCCTTAATTCTTCTCATATCACGGTTTTCCTAAATCTCAAAAGCTTCATCCACACAAAACCCAACAAGAACTCATGAGGTAAGTTAGTATAAACCAATGCAAAAACCTTATCAATCTCTACTTTAGCAAATCACTAAAATTATTATTCAACATTGCACACTAAATGCCTCTACATACTTAATACTCCTATACTCAAATAGAAACATTAAACAAGCAAACATATGCAAACAATGCAAACATAACAACAATCTGCCAAAACAGTAAAGTCTGTACAGAATGCAAGAGTATCAATACTTCTTAAACTCCAAAGATTATGAAAAATTACGAAACTATAGAAAATGTATCAGAACTTATTATGCAAAAACTTTCAACATTTTATCACATTCTGACTTTTCTAGGGAATTTTTGCAACATCGATAAACTTTCTGTTTTGAAACAGGAACTCATATACTTGCAAGATAAGCATGGCAAAGACTATACTTGATATTTTTATTGAAAAGAAAGATGCAAAATAAAATGATGCTCCAATCAAAACACATATCAAGTGACGAATGAAAACATAGCTCCGAGTGAGGTTACCGATAACGTTGGAGACGAAAGAGGGGATGCCCTCCGGGGCATCCCCAAGCTTAGTTGCTTGGATCTTCCTTTGATATTAACTTGGGGTGCCTTGGGCATCCCCAAGCTTAGGGTCTTGTCACTCCCTATTCCCCTCATATCGATATCTCACCCTTAACTTGAAAACTTTAATAACACAAAACTTAACGGAACTTTGTGAGATAGGTTAGTATGATAAAGAGCAAACCATTTCACTTTTGGTAATGTCAAAGACAAGATTCATAATTGTTCTCAAACCATTCCTACTGTAGCATATCATTTCCACAATTTATATTGAGAAATATAAGCGATGGAAACTAGAAAGCAAGCAAACTATGCATTGAAGACAAAATCTGTCAAAAACATAACAGTCTGTAGTACTCTGTAATCCAACCATACTTTTGCTACTCCAAAAATCCTGAAAAATAGGAAAACATGGGTAATTTCTATTGATCTACTTCAAAATAATCAGCATTTTATCGCGCTTCTGTTCAAAATGAGAATTGTTTTCCTGAGCGCAAATGTTTCTGTTTTTCAGCAAGATCAAATCAACTATCACCGTAAGCCATCCCAAAGGTCTTACTTGGCACTTTATTGAAATGAAAGCAATAAAACATGATTACTACAGTAGACTAATCATGTGAACACACAAAAATAGTAGGTAAAAGTGTTGGGTTGTCTCCCAACAAGCGCTTTTCTTTAATGCCTTTTAATCTAGGCATGATGATTTCAATGATGCTCGCATAAAAGATAAGAATTGAAACATAAAGAGAGCATCATGAATCACATGACAAGCACATTTAAGCCTAACATGCTTCCTATGCATAGGGATTTTGTGAGCAAAGACCTTATGAGAACAAGAATCAAATAGCATAGGAAGGCAAAACAAGCATAACTTCAAAACTTTCAACACATAGAGAGCAAACTTGATATTATTGCAATTCTTACAAGCATAAGTTCCTCCCTCATAATAATTTTCAGTAGCATCATGAAGAAATTCGACAATATAACCATCATATAAATCATTCTTTTCATGACACAAAAGCATAGAAAACTTATTACTCTCCACATAAGCAAATTTCTTCTCATCAATAGTAGTGGGAGCAAACTCAACAAAATAAATATCATGTGATTGAAAATTAAAATCATGATGACAAGTTTCATGGTTATCATTATTCAATATAGCATACGTGTCATCACCATAATCATCATAGATAGCAACTTTGTTATCATAGTCGATTGAAGCCTCATCCAAAATGGTGGATCCATCATTAAATAAAGTCATGACCTCTCCGAATCCACTTTCATCATTATAATCATCATAAATAGGAGGCATGCAATCATCATAATAAATTTTCTCATCAAAACTTGGGGGACTAAAAATACCATATTCATCAAATATAGCATCCCCAAGTTATGGCTTTGCATATCATTAGCATCATGGATATTCAAAGAATTCATACTAACAACATTGCAATCATGCTCATCATTCAAATATTTTGTCCCAAACATTTTATTGACTTCTTCTTCTAACAATTGAGCACAATTTTCCGAACCATCATTTTCAAGAAAGATATTATAAAGATGATCAATAATATGATGCAACATCAATTCCATTTTTTGGTAGTTTTCTTTTATAAACCAAACTAGTGATAAAAACAAGAACCTAAAAGATTCAATTGCAAGATCTAAAGATATACCTTCATGCACTCACCTCCCCGGCAACGGCGTCGGAAATGAGCTTCGTTGACGGGACGTGAGTGCTGCTTACCTAACCTCCCTGGCAATGGCGCCAGAAAATGCTAATATAATTGGATCATATAACCACCGATCAAAGTGCGATGAAGAATGAGGGAGTCCTGGATTAGGGGGTCCTCGGGTGTCCGGGCTATGTGACATGGGCCGGACTCGTGGGCCGTGAAAATACAAGATAGAGGGCGTTCCCCCGTATCCGGATCTGACTCCCCTTGGCGTGGAAGGAAAGCTTGGCATACGGATATGAAGATTCCTTTCTCTGCAAACCCACTTTGTACAACCCTAGCCCCCTCCGGTGTCTATATAAACGGAGGGTTTAGTCCGTAGAGGCAATCATAATCATACAGGCTAGACATCTAGGGTTTAGCCATTACGATCTCGAGGTAGATCAACTCTTGTAACCCCTATACCCATCAAAGTCAATCAAGCAAGAAGTAGGGTATTACCTCCATTAAGAGGGCCCTGGGTAAACATTGTGTCCCCTGCCTCCCGTTACCCTCGATCCTTAGACGCACAGTTCGGGACCCCCTACCCGAGATCTGCCGGTTTTGACACCGACATTGGTGCTTTCATTGAGAGTTCCACTGTGCTTTCGTCGAAAGGCTCGATGGCTCCTTTGATCATCTACAACAATGCTGCCAGGAAGGAGATTTTTCTCCCCGGCCAGATCTTCATATTTGTCGGTGTACAAAAGTAGGGGCTCTCCTTTTTACACCTTTACTTGTGCACGGGCAGTCAGAGCCGCGCCCACGGCCACACTAAGCAGGGCACAGGAGGGAAGCCGAAGGCACAAGGCGACCAGAGGCAACGCCAAGACCAGAGACCACAAAGAGCAAAGGGGCAAGGTGGAATCCCCCGGCAAGACCCTTGCCGGGGCGGCCTCCGCGGCCCCGGCAAGAGCCTTGCCAGGGCAGCTTGCCCAACACCAGCAGAGAGAGCCACCCTTGAGCTCGAGGGTTCCAACGCTGCCAACAACCACATTGGAACCAAGGCTCGGGAGGCGCCTCTACGGTGGCATACAGATCTTCGTCAAGATCAAGAACATACGAGATCAGATGAGGACCAGAAGACGACGATCCCCAGCGGGATACTAGCCGAGGAAATCCATGAGACCCCCGGCAAGACGCTTGCCGGGGAAGACCACGATGCCGCGGCAAGACCCATGCTGGGGCCGCGGAAAGGCCCTTGCCGGAGACACCTACGGGACAGCAGCAGGGCCCGCGTCTGCCAAGACTCCACCGCCGTCCCCATGCAGCTGCCAGCTCGACCAGCTGGGCAGGCACCTGCGTGGCGACGAGCGGCCTCCACGATCGACTCAGCAAGCACCTGCGTGGTGGCATGCAGGTCTTCGTGAAGGCTCCACCACCGCACCAGCCCAGCAGCCAGCCAACGTGGCGCTACAACGCCCCGTTAGCCTGGACGCGCGTCATAGCCAGACGAGGTGGCGACAGCTGGGATGAGCTTCCTTGCCGTCCCCGATAAAGCAAGAGGGGCACGTCGGCATCGCATTAAATGCGTTTGTACAACGGTGCCAGAGGATAGACTCATCCACTGTACACCTTTCCACCTCCGGTGTGCCACTGTGGCAACCCCTTTTGTCTATAAAAGGAGGCCCGAGGCGACCAGGAGAAGGATTCGGATCTTTTGGGCTACCCACGCACCGTAGCTAGATCAAGAACTCAAGAACACTCAAATACATACACCAAAGCAGGACTATGGTATTACGCATCCTCGCTGCTCAAACCTGGGTAAACGATCCTTGTGCTGGCTTCTGGACCTGCTCTTTGCACAACCCCGTGCCCGCCAACCGTAGAAGGGATCCCAGTGATCCCATAGGTGTCGTTTCCACCGAAATCTTTGGCGCGCCAGGTAAGGGGTGGCGCAGTTGTGGAAATCTGGTCTGGTTGGAGCAGCGGCTTCATGGTGATCGTCACTCCAAGGAAGAAGACGACCAAATGGGCGGTGTCGCCTACGGGTGCGGTGCACGCCCGTGCAATGACAGAAAAGCTAAGTCATGTGAAACTTTA
This sequence comes from Triticum aestivum, assembly GCF_018294505.1. Classification (NCBI taxonomy): domain Eukaryota; kingdom Viridiplantae; phylum Streptophyta; class Magnoliopsida; order Poales; family Poaceae; genus Triticum; species Triticum aestivum. The sequence goes on from NC_057805.1 coordinate 138,211,920, forward strand.
AGCAATTTCTTTTTATATATAAGGTTATTGTCCTCGGAGGTCCTGCCCTATCTATGGAAAACCTGCACGCAAAGGGGCCCTTCCGCTATTGGCAACACCCTTGCTCTGTTTCGAGTCCGCTCAACAGCTCAAGCGGCCGCGTCGAGAACGGCAGGGTAGCCTTCTGCAATTGGCAATGCTCTTGACTCTGACTCGAGTCAAGCTCGACAGTTCGAGCGGCCGCGTTGAGAGCGGTAAGGTGGTTCGCCTGGCAGCAAGCACACCCGGCAAGCCACTGGAGATCTGTCCTCAAGGTGCCGCGGCCTGGGTTTATGCGCCGGCAAGCCTACCCGATTAACGTAGGGTGAACATACAAAGGAAGATCAAATTGGAAGATAGCATGCATGATATTAAAAAGTACAGCAAAGTTATATTACATCAATTGTTGATGCGGTTCTAACTAAAGATAAAAATTGTCTTGGTCATGAACCTGCAGCAGCAGTGAGATACGGGGTGCCTAATCCCGGCGCTGGCCCTCTATCCTCTGAATTCCATCGATGCGGCTGATGATGGGCTTGATACGCTTCCTGGGCGTCCTGAGGTCCGCATCCTCCGGCAAGCTCTCTAGCGCGGCGTCGATGTCGAGGTCGGGATTCCAGTGCGCCACCTTGGTGAAGACCTTGGTCATGGCACCCCGGCAAAGCCTCCGGGCCTCATCGGCCAGGGAGGCCACCCGGTTGGAGTGGAGTCGCTCCAGGGCACCAACAACACTCTCGAAGAACAGGGTCAGGTTGCAGTTGGGGCTCAAGTTTGGCTCCGGGGCGTACCTCACATCCGACATCCCCATGGTAGCCAGCTGCGTGGTGGCCTTGTCTGCGACGGCGGCGAGGCGTTTGAGCCAGCGGTTTTTGGCCTCCATGTATTGTTGGGCAACATAGTAATTTCAAAAAAATTCTGCGCACACGCAAGATCATGGTGATGCATAGCAACGAGAGAGGAGAGTGTTGTGCACGTACCCTCGTAGACCGAAAGCGGAACCGTTAACACAACGCGGTTGATGTAGTCGTACGTCTTCACAATCCGACCGATCAAGTACCGAACGCACGACACCTCCGAGTTCAGCACACGTTCAGCTCGATGACGTCCCTCGAACTCCGATCCAGCCGAGTGTTGAGGGAGAGTTTCGTCAGCACGACGGCGTGGTGACAATGTTGATGTTCTACCGACGCAGGGCTTCGCCTAAGCACCGCTACGATATTATCGAGGTGTAATATGGTGGAGAGGGGCACCGCACACGGCTAAGAGATCAATGATCAATTGTTGTGTCTATGGGGTGCCCCCCTGCCCCCGTATATAAAGGAGCAAGGGGGAGGCCGCCGGCCAAGGAGGAGGGCGCGCCAAGGGGGGAGTCCTACTCCCACCGGGAGTAGGACTCCTCCTTTCCTTGTTGGAATAGGAGAAGGGAAGGGAGAAGGAGAAAGAAGGAAGGGGGCGCCCCCCTTCCCCAGTCGAATTCGGACTAGTCCATGGGGAGGGGTGCGGCCATCCTTTGGGGCCTTTCTCTCCTTTCCCGTATGGCCCATTAAGGCTCAATACGAATTCCCGTAACTCTCCGGTAGTCCGAAAAATACCTGAATCACTCGGAACCTTTCCGAAGTCTGAATATAGTCGTCCAATATATCGATCTTTACGTCTCGGCCATTTCGAGACTCCTCGTCATGTCCCCGATCTCATCCGGGACTCCGAACTCCTTCGGTACATCAAAACACATAAACTCATAATATAACCGTCATCGTAACGTTAAGCATGCGGACCCTACGGGTTCAAGAACTATGTAGACATGACCGAGACACCTCTCCGGTCAATAACCAATAGCGGAACCTGGATGCTCATATTGGCTCCCACATATTCTACGAAGATCTTTATCGGTCAGACCGCATAACAACATACGTTGTTCCCTTTGTCATCGGTATGTTACTTGCCCGAGATTCGATCGTCGGTATCTCGATACCTAGTTCAATCTCGTTACCGGCAAGTCTCTTTACTCGTTCCGTAATACATATCCCGCAACTAACCCATTAGTTACAATGCTTGCAAGGCTTATAGTGATGTGTATTACTGAGTGGGCCCATTGATACCTCTCAGACAATCGGAGTGACAAATCCTAATCTTGAAATACGCCAACCCAACAAGTACCTTTGGAGACACCTGTAGAGCACCTTTATAATCACCCAGTTACGTTGTGATGTTTGGTAGCACACAAAGTGTTCCTCCGGTAAACGGGAGTTGCATAATCTCATAGTCATAGGAACATGTATAAGTCATGAAGAAAGCAATAGCAACATACTAAACGATCGAGTGCTAAGCTAACGGAATGGGTCAAGTCAATCACATCATTCTCCTAATGATGTGATCCCGTTAATCAAATGACAACTCATGTCTATGGCTAGGAAACATAACCATCTTTGATCAACGAGCTAGTCAAGTAGAGGCATACTAGTGACAATCTGTTTGTCTATGTATTCACACATCTTTCAAGTTTCCGGTTAATACAATTCTAGCATGAATAATAAACATTTATCATGATATAAGGAAATAAATAATAACTTTATTATTGCCTCTAGGGCATATTTCCTTCAGTCTCCCACTTGCACTAGAGTCAATAATCTAGTTCACATCGCCATGTGATTTAACATCAATAGTTCACATCACCATGTGATTAACACCCATAGTTCACATCGTCATGTGACCAACACCCAAAGGGTTACTAGAGTCAGTAATCTAGTTCACATTGCTATGTGATTAACACCCAAAGAGTACTACGGTGAGATCATGTTTTGCTTCTGAGATAATTTTAGTCAACGGGTCCGCCACATTCAGATCCGTAAGTATTTTGCAAATTTCTATGTCTACAATGCTCTGCACGGAGCTACTCTAGCTAATTGCTCCCACTTTCAATATGTATCTAGACCGAGACTTAGAGTCATCTAGATTAGTGTCAAAACTTGCATCGATGTAACCCTTTACGACGAACCTTTTGTCACTTCCATAATCGAGAAACATATCCTTATTCCACTAAGGATAATTTTGACCGTTGTCCAGTGATCTACTCCTAGATCACTATTGTACTCCCTTGCCAAAATCAGTGTAGGGTATACAATAGATCTTGTACACAGCATGGCATACTTTATAGAACCTATGGCCAAGGCATAGGGAATGACTTTCATTCTCTTTCTATCTTTTGTCGTGGTCGGGCTTTGAGTCTTACTCAATTTCACACCTTGTAACACAGGCAAGAACTCTTTCTTTGACTGTTCTATTTTGAACTACTTCAAAATCTTGTTAAGGTATGTACTCATTGAAAAAACTTATCAAGCGTCTTGATCTATCTCTATAGATCTTGATGCTCAATATGTAAGCAGCTTCACCGAGGTCTTTCTTTGAAAAACTCATTTCAAACACTCCTTTATGCTTTGCAGAATAATTCTACATTATTTCCGATCAACAATATGTCATTCACATATACTTATCAGAAATGCTGTAGTGCTCCCACTCACTTTCTTGTAAATACAGGCTTCACCGCAAGTCTGTATAAAACTATATCCTTTAATCAACTTATCAAAGCGTATATTCCAACTCCGAGATACTTGCACCAGTCCATAGATGGATCGCTGGAGTTTGCATATTTTGTTAGCACTTTTAGGATTGACAAAACCTCCTGGTTGCATCATATACAACTCTTTTTTAATAAATCCATTAAGGAATGCAGTTTTGTTTATCCATTTGCCATATTTCATAAAATGCGGCAATTGCTAACGTGATTCAGACAGACTTAAGCATAGATACGAGTGAGAAACTCTCATCGTAGTGAACACCTTGAACTTGTCGAAAACTTTTTTGCGACAATTCTAGCTTTGTAGACAGTAACACTACTATCACTGTCTGTCTTCCTCTTGAAGATCCATTTAATCTCAATGGCTCGCCGATCATTGGGCAAGTCAATCAAAGTCCATACTTTGTTCTCATATATGGATCTTATCTCAGATTTCATGGCCTCAAGCCATTTTGCGGAATCTGGGCTCATCATCGCTTCCTCATAGTTCGTAGGTTCATCATGTTCTAGTAACATAACCTCCAGAACAGGCTTACCGTACCACTCTGGTGCGGATCTTACTCTGGTTGACCTATGAGGTTTAGTAATAACTTGATCTGAAGTTCCATGATCATCATCATTAACTTCCTCACTAATTGGTATAGGCGTCACAGAAACTGGTTTCTGTGATGAACTACTTTCCAATAAGGGAGCAGGTACAATTACCTCATCAAGTTCTACTTTCCTCCCACTCACTTCTTTCGAGAGAAACTCCTTTCTCTAGAAAGGATCCATTCTTAGCAACGAATGTCTTGCCTTCGGATCTGTGATAGAAGGTGTACCCAACTGTCTCCTTTGGGTATCCTATGAAGATACATTTCTCCGATTTGGGTTTGATCTTATCAGGATGAAACTTTTTCACATAAGCATCGCAACCCCAAACTTTAAGAAACGACAACTTTGGTTTCTTGCCAAACCACAGTTCATAAGATGTCGTCTCAACGGATTTAGATGGTACCCTATTTAACGTGAATGCAGCTGTCTCTAATGCATAACCCCAAAACGATAGTGGTAGATCGGTAAGAGACATCATATATCGCACCATATCTAATAAAGTATGGTTACGATGTTCGGACACACCATTACACTGTGGTGTTCCAGGTGGCGTGAGTAGTGAAACTATTTCACATTGTTTTAACTGAAGGCCAAACTCGTAAGTCAAATACTCTTCTCGACGATCAGATCGTAGAAAATTTATTTTTCTTGTGACGATGATTTTCCACTTCACTCTGAAATTATATGAACTTTTCAAATGTTTCAGACTTATGTTTCATTAAGTAGATATATCCATATCTGCTCAAATCATCTGCGAAGGTGAGAAAATAATGATATCCGCCACGAGCCTCAATATTCATTGGACCACATACATCTGTATGTATGACTTCCAACAAACCTGCTGCTCTCTCCATAGTTCCGGAGAACGGTGTTTTAGTCATCTTGCCCATGAGGCATGGTTCGCAAGCATCAAGTGATTCATAATCAAGTGATTCCAAAATCCCATCAATATGGAGTTTCTTCATGCGCTTTACACCAGTATGACCTAAACGGCAGTGCCACAAATAAGTTGCACTATCATTATTAACTTTGCATCTTTTGGCTTCATTATTATGAATATGTGTATCACTACGATCGAGATCCAACAAACCATTTTATTGGGTGTATGACCATAGAAGGTTTTATTCATGTAAACAGAACAACAATTGTTCTCTAACTTAAATGAATAATCGTATTGCAATAAACATGATCAAATCATATTCATGCTCAATGCAAACACCAAATAACACTTATTTAGTTTCAACACTAATCCCGAAAGTATAAGGAGTGTGCGATGATGATCATATCAATCTTGGAACTACTTCCAACACACATCGTCACCTCGCCTTTTACTAGTCTCTGTTTATTCTGCAACTCCCGTTTCGAGTTACTACTCTTAGCAACTGAACCAGTACCAAATGCCGAGGGGTTGCTATAAACACTAGTAAAGTACACATCAATAACATGTATATCCAATATACCTTTGTTCACTTTGCCATCCTTCTTATCCACCAAATACTTGGGGTAGTTCCGCTTCCAGTGACCAGTCCCTTTGCAGTAGAAGCACTTAGTCTCAGGCTTAGGACCAGACTTAGGCTTCTTCACTTGAGCAGCAACTTGCTTGTCGTTCTTCTTGAAGTTCCCCTTCTTCCCTTTTCCCTTTTCTTGAAACTAGTGGTCTCGTCAACCATCAACACTTGATGTTTTTCTTGATTTCTACCTTCGTTGATTTAAGCATCACGAAGAGCTCGGGAATTACTTTCGTCATCCCTTGCATACTATAGTTCATCACGAAGTTCTACTAACTTGGTGATGGTGACTAGAGAATTCTGTCAATCACTATTTTATCTGGAAGATTAACTACCACTTGATTCAAGCGATTGTAGTACCCAGACAATCTGAGCACATGATCACTGCTTGAGCTATTCTCCTCCATCTTTTAGCTATAGAACTTGTTGGAGACTTCATATCTCTCAACTCGGGTATTTGCTTGAAATATTAACTTCAACTCCTGGAACATCTCATATGGTCCATGACGTTCAAAACGTCTTTGAAGTCCCGATTCTAAGCCGTTAAGCATGGTGCACTAAACTATCAAGTACTCATCATATTGAGCTAGCCAAACGTTCATAACGTCTGCATCTGCTCCTGCAATAGGTCTGTCACCTAGCGGTGCATCAAGGACATAATTCTTCTGTGCAGCAATGAGGATAATCCTCAGATCACGGATCCAATCCGCATTTTTGCTACTAACATCTTTCAACATAATTTTTCTCTAGGAACATATCAAAAATAAACAGGGAAGCAACAACGCGAGCTATTGATCTACAACATAATTTGCAAAATACTATCAGGAATAAGTTCATGATAAATTTAAGTTCAATTAATCATATTACTTAAGAACTCCCACTTAGATAGACATCCCTCTAATCATCTAAGTGATTACGTGATCCAAATCAACTAAACCATGTCCGATCATCACGTGAGATGGAGTAGTTTCAATGGTGAACATCACTATGTTGATCATATCTACTATATGATTCACGCTCGACCTTTCGGTCTCCGTGTTCCGAGGCCATATCTGCATATGCTAGGCTCGTCAAGTTTAACCTGAGTATTCCGCGTGTGCAACTGTTTTGCACCCGTTGTATTTGAACGTAGAGCCTATCACACCCGATCATCACGTGGTGTCTCAGCACGAAGAACTTTCGCAACGGTGCATACTCAGGGGGAACACTTTTATCTTGAAATTTTAGTGAGAGATCATCTTATAATGCTACCGTCAATCAAAGCAAGATAAGATGCATAAAAGATAAACATCACATGCAATCAATATAAGTGATATGATATGGCCATCATCATCTTGTGCTTGTGATCTCCATCTCCGAAGCACCGTCATGATCACCATCGTCACCGGTGCGACACCTTGATCTCCATCGTAGCATCGTTGTCGTCTCGCCAACTATTGCTTTTACGACTATCGCTACTGCTTAGTGATAAAGTAAAGTATTACAGGGCGATTGCATGGCATACTATAAAGCGACAACCATATGGCTCCTGCCAGTTGCTGATAACTCGGTTACAAAACATGATCATCTCATACAATAAATTTAGCATCATGCTTTGACCATATCACATCACAACATGCCCTGCAAAAACAAGTTAGACGTCCTCTACTTTGTTGTTGCAAGTTTTACGTGGCTGCTACGGGCTTTAGCAAGAACCGTTCTTACCTACGCATCAAAACCACAACGATAGTTTGTCAAGTTCGTGCTGTTTTAACCTTCGCAAGGACCGGGCGTAGCCACACTCGGTTCAACTAAAGTGAGAGAGACAGACACCCGCCAGTCACCTTTAATCATCGGGTGCTTGCAACGGTGAAACCAGTCTCGCGTAAGCGTACGCGTAATGTCGGTCCGGGCCGCTTCATCTCACAATACCGCCGAACCAAAGTATGACATGCTGGTAAGCAGTCTGACTTATATCGCCCACAACTCACTTGTGTTCTACTCGTGCATATAACATCAACGCATAAAACTAGGCTCGGATGCCATTGTTGGGCAACGTAGTAATTTCAAAAAAATTCTACGCACACGCAAGATCATGGTGATGCATAGCAACGAGAGGGGAGAGTGTTGTCCACGTACCCTCGTAGACCGAAAGCGGAAGCGTTAACACAATGCGGTTGATGTAGTCATACGTCTTCACGATCCGACCGATCAAGTACCGAACGCACGGCACCTCCGAGTTCAGTACACGTTCAGCTCGATGACGTCCCTCGAACTCCGATCCAGCCGAGTGTTGAGGGAGAGTTTCGTCAGCACGACAACGTGGTGACAATGTTGATGTTCTACCGACGCAGGGCTTCGCCTAAGCACCGCTACGATATTATCGAGGTGTAATATGGTGGAGAGGGGCACCGCACACGGCTAAGAGATCAATGATCAATTGTTGTGTCTATGGGGTGCCCCCCTGCCCCCGTATATAAAGGAGCAAGGGGGAGGCCGCCGACCAAGGAGGAGGGCGCGCCAAGGGGGGAGTCCTACTCCCACCGGGAGTAGGACTCCTCCTTTCCTTGTTGGAATAGGAGAAGGGAAGGGAGAAGGAGAAAGAAGGAAGGGGGCGCCCCCCTTCCCTAGTCCAATTCGGACTAGTCCATGGGGAGGGGTGCGGCCACCCTTTGGGGCCTTTCTCTCCTTTCCCGTATGGCCCATTAAGGCCCAATAGGAATTCCCGTAACTCTCCGGTACTCCGAAAAATACCTGAATCACTCGGAACCTTTCCAAAGTCCGAATATAGTCGTCCAATATATCGATCTTTACGTCTCGGCCATTTCGAGACTCCTCGTCATGTCCCCGATCTCATCCGGGACTCCGAACTCCTTCGGTACATCAAAACACATAAACACACAATATAACCGTCATCGTAACGTTAAGCGTGCGGACCCTACGGGTTCGAGAACTATGTAGACATGACCGAGACACCTCTCCGGTCAATAACCAATAGCGAAACTTGGATGCTCATATTGGCTCCCACATATTCTACGAAGATCTTTATCGGTCAGACCGCATAACAACATACGTTGTTCCCTTTGTCATCGGAATGTTACTTGCCCGAGATTCGATCGTCGGTATCTCGATACCTAGTTCAATCTCGTTACCGGGAAGTCTCTTTACTCGTTCCGTAATACATCATCCCGCAACTAACTCATTAGTTACAATGCTTGCAAGGCTTATAGTGATGTGTATTACTGAGTGGGCCCAGAGATACCTCTCCGACAATCGGAGTGACAAATCTTAATCTTGAAATACGCCAACCCAACAAGTACCTTTGGTGACACCTGTAGAGCACCTTTATAATCACCCAGTTACGTTGTGACGTTTGGTAGCACACAAAGTGTTCCTCCGGTAAACGGGAGTTGCATAATCTCATAGTCATAGGAACATGTATAAGTCATGAAGAAAGCAATAGCAACATACTAAACGATCGAGTGCTAAGCTAACGGAATGGGTCAAGTCAATCACATCATTCTCCTAATGATGTGATCCCGTTAATCAAATGACAACTCATGTCTATGGCTAGGAAACATAACCATCTTTGATCAACGAGCTAGTCAAGTAGAGGCATACTAGTGACACTCTGTTTGTCTATGTATTCACACATGTATCAAGTTTCCGGTTAATACAATTCTAGCATGACTAATAAACATTTATCATGATATAAGGAAATAAATAATAACTTTATTATTGCCTCTAGGGCATATTTCCTTCATGTATTCCCTGTGGGTGGCGGCGTCGTTCCTCCGCAGCTGCTTTTCGGCCTCCAGATCCTTGGTCAGGGTCTCCTCCCGGGCCTTGGCCCCCGACAACGCTCCCTCGAGGCCCTCCAGCGTCAGCTTGAGGTCTTTGATGGAGTCGTTGGCCTTGGAGAGCTGCTCAGCCTTGCCGAGGACCGTGCCCCGTGCCTCCACCAGAGCGCCTTTGAGCGTGTCCTTCTCCTTGGACAGCTTCAGGACCTGGTCCTTCAGCCCGTCCCGCTCCACCTCCAGCTCCTTCACCCTGCCGGAGTGAACCAGAGCCTGGGCATTGAGTGCCTCCTTGTGCCTCTGCTCCAGCTCCTGGGTCCGCTGCACGACGAGCTTATCCACCTCCTCGTCCTTGCCGCGGAGCGTTGCGGCAAGCTTCTCCTCACGCGCGGCAAGGTCCTCCTCCTGGGAGTTTAACGCGGCCTGCTTCATCACGAGCGCCAGGTTGCGCTCAGCTAGCGCATCCTGGGCGGCCTTCAAGTCCTTGTGGGCCTGGCGGAACCAAGCCTGCGCCTCGGCGACGCGCTCCTCAAGGTCCGCCTCCGCCTTGTCCACCACCGCCATCCTGGACTTGGCCTTGTCTAGGCGGGCGCGGTGAAGCGCCTGGAGATTCTGGAAGTTGGCGCTCATGGCCTGGAGGAGCCGCTCTTCCTGGGAACTGCCGCCACCAGCGCTTGGCTCATCAACAACCTCAAGCCCGGCGGCGGCGAGCACTTCGTCATCAAACACCTCCCCCTCGACGGGCGCCCCGGTGCTCGCCGTCCCTAGAAGGTGGATGAACAGGTCGTCGCTCACCCTTAGGTACCTGCCCGAGCCAGAGGTAGCGGAGGAGGAAGGTTGGTCGTCAACCACCTCGTCCTCGGCAGCGGCCTTGCCGGCCTCCTCGGCAGCAGCCTTGCCAGGCTCCCCGGCAGACCCCTTGGCGGCGTCCTCAGCAGCATCCTTGGCGGCCTCCTCGGCGGCGATCTTCTCGGCCTCCGCCGCGGCGTCCTTGGCGACATCCTCGATGACGGTGTCTATGTCCCCCCGGTCCGCCGAGGGAGGATCTGGATATCGAGAAGGGGATGAGGCGAAGCCAAGACCAAGATCCAAAAGAAGAAGAAGAAAAGAAGTAGCAGGGACACAAGGCGAATCACTTACCCGTGCCGGGCCGGGAAGAAGTAGCCCCTTCCCCGCCAACTTCTGGCGCCGGGACGGAGCCACCAGCACCTGGGTTCTCCTCCTCCGTGCACATAGGCTCGACGCTTGGCACCCTTACCGGGGACACCCCTCGGGGCGGTGTAGTTGATGGGGGCGGCGTGTTGGGGGTGGCCCCTAGTGGCTCCTCCTGCTGCCGTCCTCCTCATGCAACCACGGCAAGGTCAGCACCAAGGGATCGTACCCCGGCACGCGTTGAGGGGGAGCGAGTGGTGAACTTACGCTGGGGGCTGCGCCGGGGGCTGATGTCCGGGCTGCTCACCACCACCAGCGGCGTACCCGAAGTGCCCGCCGGGGGCTGGCCACTCGTCGAGGCCCGGGCCCTCTTCACCCTTTGGGCCAGCGTCTCCGCATCCCTGCAAAGATGAAAACAAATCAAGATAAGCGGCATAGTCTGAGGAAACGGAGATGACAAAAAAGGAACAAGATACTTACTCATCCTCCACCTCCTCTTCTGCTGCCTTCCTCTTTCTCCTTGGGCTGAGGGACCCAAAATTGAAGATAACCTCCGTGTCGTCATCCGCAGGAGGAGGGGAAGCAGATGGAGTCCGAGGACGCTTGGACGAAGAAGAGGCAGTTGCCTTCTTCTTCGCCGCCGCGGCCTTCACCACCTTCCTCGCCGCCCCGCCCTCGTCTGGCACACGGATGCCTCCTGGGTTTGCTGCGGCCGCGCGGCCCTGCCAGGCCGGACCGGCTCGCCAGAACTGGCCCACCGCAGCACTCGCCCCCTCCCCGTGGCCAGAGGGTCGATGGTCTCGACCTCCTCCTCCGATGACTCGTCTACCACATCTTCAATAAGAGGGGCCCCGGTAACGGCGCTACTGGCCTCCCCAGCAAACTCCGCCCACTGGGCGAGCTCCCTCTCCACTTCGGCCGCCGCAGCCTCATCCTCCATGCCGCTAGCGCTGCCGGCCTCCCTGGCGAGCTCCGCCTCCGCCGCCCTGGCGGCAATGTAGTCCAACTCCGCCTGGGTGGTGTCCTGGACGAGCAGCGGCTCGTCGCGGACGTACTTCTCCTCCAAGGTATCAAAGAACTCCTGCACTTGATCCGCCGGCGGCTCGGCCCAAATTGGGACGAGGCCGTGCGCGTTGAACTCCGGCATCATGGCAATGATGTCGTTTCGGCGCGAGTTATTGCTCAGCGGGACCACCCCCGCCGGCAACCCAAACAAGGGCCCCTTGGCAACATTGCCGGTTTTGGCGGCCTTGCCGGACCGCTCGACCTTGCCGTCGCGGTTCACATTGAGCTAGAAGAGCCGCTGGCAGAAGTGGGCATGCCCCATCACCGTGAGGTTGTGGTCGAGACCGGGGCGAAGCCTCATGATGTCGGCCGCATTCGTGAAGAGCCAGACCAGCCTCCCCTTGTTGTGCAGTGGAGCGATTCGGCGGCGGATGAAATCCGCCCCGATCATCTCAAGGGTGAGCCCGGCCTCGGTGAGGCGATGAATCCTGGTGGTGGCGACCGTGAGCTTCGCATCGTCGGTGTCAACATTGCTCCAGTCATTTCTGCGAACCGGCGGCGCCTGGCAAACCTGGCAGAATTCTTGTGGATCTTCCTCCTCAATCCAGCACCACCGGCCCCGCCACTCCTCCCACCTCTCCTTCTGAGCGCCCTCCGGGTATGTCCCCTTGGACCTTGGGATCCAGGCGACACAACCAGAAATGGCGCCCCCCTTTTGGATCCGAGGGAAGAAGTAGTGGCGGAAGAGCGCCGTGTTGGGATGCACCCCGGCGAAGCCCTCGCAGAGATGCGCAAAAAGAGCCATGCACGCCACGACGTTTGGAGTGAAATCCAGAAGGTGGAAACCGTAGGTATGCATGACATCGTTGAAGAAATCAGAGAAGGGGGGCAGAGGCTGCAGGAAAAGTAGTCGACGAAGAATGGGTACCAATTCGGGCCGGCCTCGGAGAAGGCAGCAGGGATGACGCGTGTGGCCGGGTGCCCTGTCGTCTCCCCCCCCCCCGTCTTGCACCCCCACACCACAGGTGCTTGAAGTAGTCCCGGAGATGGACCGCGTCAACCATCATGGGGAAGTAGGCGGACTGCGTCCGCCGCACCGCCAACTCGCTCTCCGGCGGCTCGTTCGCCCCGGCGCCCTTGGCCACTCCCTTGCCTTTGCTGGTTTTGGGTGCCATGGCGGCTGCGAGGGGCGAAGGATGAAGGATGACGAAGGCACGGCGGTGGCACGCAAAGGCAAAAGCTTGAGAGGGAGGAAGAAGGGGACAGCGGTTTCAAGATTGGAGAAAGCACATAGGGTAAATGAGCAGCGCGCCTGCGGTTATTCCTTTTTATGGGGAAGGCGCGGGCCACCTCTTTATGATTTACTGTGATGTGACACATGCGTGCGGGAACCGTCCCACGCATGCCCCCCATGTCACGCATGACCCTCCACGACGCGCACTCAACACGGGTCGTGGGGAAGCGCAAGCGAGCAAAAAAGTACCACGGTAAAAATCCGCCCCGCCAGCCCGTGCGCCGTTCTGGGCCTGGCCCAACAACGTGTCGCGCTTATGTGTGGCCCAGGCCCGGGGGCTCCTGTCTGTGTACAAAAGTAGGGGCTCTCCTTTTTACCCCCTTTACTTGTGCACGGGCAGTCACAGCCGCGCCCACGGCCACACTAAGCAGGGCAGAGGAGGGAAGCCGAAGGCACAAGGCGACCAGAGGCAACGCCAAGACCAGAGACCACAATGAGCAAAGGGGCAAGGTGGACTCCCCCGGCAAGACCCTTGCCAGGGCGGCCTCCGCGGCCCCGGCAAGAGCCTTGCCAGGGCAGCTTGCCCAATACCAGCAGAGCGAGCCACCCTTGAGCTCGAGGGTTCCAACGCCGCCAACAACCACATTGGAACCAAGGCTAGAGAGGCGCCTCTGTGGTGGCATGCAGATCTTCGTCAAGATCAAGAACATACGAGATCAGATGAGGACCAGAAGACGATGATCCTCAGCGGGATCCTAGCCGAGGAAATCCACGAGACCCCCGGCAAGACGCTTTCCGGGGAAGACCACGATGCCGCGGCAAGACCCTTGTCGGGGCCCCGGCAAGGCCCTTGCCGGAGACACCTACGGGACAGCAGCAGGGCCCGCGTGTGCCAAGACTCCACCGCCGTCCCCATGCAGCTGCCAGCTCGACCAGCTGGGTAGGCAGCTGCATGGTGACGAGCGGCCTCCATGACCGACTCAGCAAGCACCTGCGTGGTGGCATGCAGATCTTCGTGAAGGCTCCACCACCGCGCCAGCCCAGCAGCCAGCCAACGTGGCGCTACAATGCCTCGTCAGCCCGGACACGCGTCGTAGCCAGACAAGGCGGCGACACCTGGGACGAGCTTCCTTGCCGTCCCTGATAAAGCAAGAGGGGCACGTCGGCAGCGCATTAAATGCCTTTGTCTGACGGTGCCAGAGGATAGACTCATCCACTGTACACCTTTCCACCTCCTGTGTGCCACTGTGGCAACCCCTTTTGTCTATAAAAGGAGGCATGAGGCAACCAGGAGAAGGATTCGGATCTTCTGGGCTACCCATGCACCGTAGCTAGCTCAAGAACTCAAGAACACTCAAATACATACACCAAAGCAGGACTAGGGTATTACGCATCCTCGCGGCCCGAACCTGGGTAAACGATCCTTGTGCTGGCTTCTGGACCTGCTCTTTGCACAACCCCGTGCCCGCCAACCGTAGAAGGGATCCCAGTGATCCCATAGGTGTCGTTTCCACCGACAGTATTCGGCGGCTTCGCACTATGCGCCAACTAGGTTGGCCATCTGGAGCAGATCGACAGCTATGCCCCTGGTCACCAGATCAGTTTTGGAAATCTGAACTATGTCGCTGATATCTGAGGAGACTTGATCTTCCAAGGGTTCACGGCTCCAACCACCACACCGGCCTTAGATCCGGAGCGCGTCACCAGGTCCGAAGACGGGAGTTTAGAGGCCGCCGGACTCTCTGCGGCTATAGAGCTCAACATTGGAGAACAGAAGAGGATAGCGCCACCGGCAGTCATCACAAAGCCGGACACTAGCTCCGAACTCTCGAAGTCTGCGTCATGCAAGCTCGGCCAGGGAACTTCGGTCCCCGTCCAAACCTCACTCTTAAACGAGGCTCTAGACTTAATGCGATCCCTCGCCATCATAGAGGAACCGCTTTCGAATTGTGCTCAGCCCGGACTAGGGGCTGAAAATAGGGAATTTTACTTCCCACCCACCACCCACTTTATAGCCACTATCGAGGATCTAACCGACATGCTTGACTACGCCTCCGAAGATATCGACGGTACGGACGACGATGCCAAAGAGGAGCACGCCCAAAATCCGCCATTCACCGGACGCTGGACGGCCACTTCCTCATACGACGTGTACATGGTGGACACACCTAAAGAAGACGACGGCGATGAGGAGAAGGACCCAGCCGAGGATAAACCTCCTGAGATACCACCGAAACGTCGACGTCAGCGGCGCCGAGCTAAATCGCTCTGCGAAAAAGACAGCAATACCGGCACCGGAAACAATGATACTCCAGAGAATGCCGAAGACCAAGAAGACCCCATTGAACCAACATCCGAACAGGATGATCGGGAGGACGGGCAAGTCGACCCTGACGAGCAAGCAGGGAACGAAAACTCGGAGGATAGCAACTATCTACCACTCTCCGAGGACGACGTGAGCCTCGGCGATGAAGATTTTATCATGCCAGAGGAACCCCTCGAACAAGAGCGCTTTAAGCGCCGGCTAATAGCCACGGCAAGAAGCCTAAAAAAGAAACAACAGAAGCTTCAAGCTGACTAAGATCTGCTCAACGACAGATGGACTAATGTCCTGGCAGCCGAAGAATATGGCCTCGAACGCCCAACAAAGAGTTACCCGAAGCGCCAGATGCTACCCCAATTCGACGATGAGGTGCTGGAGCCCATACCACCCGCGCGTAACGCGGCTGACGGACCTGACCGACCACCACGTGGCCATGACAGAACGGCAACTCAAGCCGAACACCAGCCCGCACCACCTCGCCGTAAAAGTAGAGAAACAACAGCTCGGGGATACACATATGACTTACGACAGGACCTGGAAAACAGAGCAGGTCATACGAGATCAATCTATGGATCGCGGGGGCGTGCCCCGTCATGAGAGGACGGTTATCAATCATGGCGCAACAAGAACAACCACGCCTGGGCCAAAAACCGCATACAGACTTCATCCAAATTGCGTCGTGACATGGCCCGATATAGAGCCGCCGCACACCCCCTATGCTTCACCGATGAAGTAATGGAGCATCAGTTCCCAGAAGGGTTTAAACCCGTGAACATTGAATCATACGACAGCACAACAGATCCCGCAGTATGGATTGAGGATTTTCTTCTCCACATTCTCATGGCTCGCTGTGACGGTCTGCATGCCATCAAATACCTTCCCCTAAAACTTAAGGGGCCAGCTCAGCACTAGTTAAATAGCCTCCCAGAAAACTCTATTGGAAGCTGGGAAGACTTGGAAGATGCCTTTAGAGACAACTTCCAAGGCACTTATATCCGGCCTCCGGATGCCGATAACCTCAGTCATATAGTCCAACAGCCCGGAGAGTCGGCCGGGAAATTCTGGACCAGGTTCCTAATTAAAAAGAACCAACTTGTTGACTGTCTGGACGCCGAAGCCCTAGCGACCTTTAAACATAGCATCCGCGACGAATGGCTCGCCTGACACCTCAGCCAAGAAAAGCCGAAGTCCATGGCAGCCCTTACAGCACTAATGACCCGCTTTTGCGCGAGCGAAGATAGCTGGCTAGCCCGCAGCAGCAACAGTACCAGCGACCCTGGCACTTCTGAAGCTAGAAACGGCAACAGAAGGCCCCGATGCAACAAACACAAGCGTCAAAGCAAGAATGATAATACAGATGATACGGCGGTTAACGCCGGATTCAGTGGCTCCAAATCTGGTCAACGAAAGAAGCCATTCAAACAAAACAAACACGGTTCATCAAGCCTGGACCGAATACTTGATCGACCTTGCCAGTTCCACGACACTCCTGACAAGCCTGCCAACCATACCAACAGAAGTTGTTGGGCCTTCAAACAGGTCGGCAAGTTAAATGCCGAACGTAAGGAGAAAGGGTCGCCCAGCGAGGATGACGATGAGGAACCTCGCGATGCGCTAGAGCCAGTCACCCCAAAATTCAACCCAGGGGCGGCCTGTCCGATCACCTCCGATCGCGGGGACCATCCGACCAGTATCTGTCATGGAGGTTCAACCGCATTAGTCCTCGACCCAATCATCGATGGATTCCACCTTACACGAGTCCTCATGGATAGCGGCAGTAGCCTTAACCTGCTCTATCAGGACACAGTCCGCAAGATGGGTATTGATCCGTCAAGAATCAAGCCTTGCAAAACTACCTTTAAAAGAGTAATTCATGGTGTAGAGGCCCGCTGCACGGGCTCAATCACATTGGAGGTCGTCTTCAGTTCGCTGGACAACTTCCGAAGTGAAGACTTGATCTTCGACATCGTCCCCTTCTGCAGTGGCTACCATGCACTACTCAGACGAACCGCGTTCGCTCGCTTCAATGTGGTCCCATAATATGCCTATGTCAAACTCAAGATGCCCGGACCACCCGGTGTTATAACAGTCAATGGAAACATGGAACGCTCCCTCCGTACTGAGGAGCACACCGCGGCCCTGGCAGTGGAAGTACAGGGTGGCCTTCTCAAGCCAACTATTACATCGGCGACCAAGTCCCCGGACACCGTCAAATGAGTCCGGACTACCCCACAGTATGATAGTCCATCTCGTCAGGAGTTCGATTAGCAATTCGGCCTCCATCTCAGCCCCTACCAAATTGTGGCATCTGTACCACGCGTACATAATTACACACTAAAGATACCATGGGAAAGGACGGAGGCATAATGAAGATAAGGTCCACAATACGGCTAGACCCTATCAGGACACTCATATTTCTTTTTTCTCTCCTTTTAATTTCTCCAGGTTCCTTACAACCCACATCACCTTTTCGACGGTACCAAGGCCTCTTTTCGAGGCCTATTATAAAAACACCAATCGATGATCCTCTCGAAGGACAATAAACCAAGGAGAAAAGCAGCATAGACAAGTGGTAGAGTACCTCAAGGGTCTTTAAAGATCACCTCGTCCATTTTCAGGACACATACACAGCTTTCCCTTGTGCCCGGCATGTAAAATAGCCTTGTTGCTTACTACACTATTTGTACCAATACGTTTTGACGTATCAATCAGACTATAATGGAAACGGCTTCTAGCCCAACCTATGCAGTACTGGCCTACCTCTTCATCCGTATTTCCCTGTTTTTGTCCGATTGTCATGTACACCTCGGTACGACTTAAATCGCCAGGGGCTCTACTGAGCCACGTACATTTCCTAAATACTAAATAAAGTCTGAACTATCGGATCTCGGGTTCCGGCAAAACCCTCAAGGTTCGAACATTGGGGTGTGCACGAAGATCTCCCCCTACCAAATCATGTCCCCAACCTTGCCACGATCTCAAAGGCTTAGCTCGACGAACTCGCAACACAAGAGACACAAGATTTATACCGGTTCGGCCAACCATTGTGGTGTAATACCCTACTCCAGTGTGGTGTGGTGGATTGCCTCTCAGGCTGAGGATGAACAGTACAAGAGGAAGAACAGCCTCCTGAGGTGAGGTGTTCTTGTGCTTGGTGGGTGTGAGGATGAACTGAATGAGTTCGAGACCCCCTCCTCCTGCTATGGTGGCTAACCCTATTTATAGAGGCCCTGGTCCTCTCCCCAAATATTGAGCGGGAAGGGAGCCAACAACGGCCAATTTGAAAGGGGACAGCTAGTACAAGTTATCCTGACAAAAGCCGTCTTCGCCTGCTGTTAGGACCCCGATTCCAAGTCTCATCGATCTAGCCGGTAACACCTCATATCACTTTGCGGCCTCACGCACGGTATTCCCACGGGTGTCGCCTTACCATGGCCCGGGACCGTTTGCGCCTTTTGGCTCACGTATATGATAGTGTCGCTAGCATCCATATGACAGAGAACCCGGGCCGACATGACTAGTCGTGAACCCAAAGTGGCACTAACTTATGGGGACAGGCATACATGAATTAACATCGAGCATGTCGGTCAGCAGCGTGCGAATCCGGGCTGTAGCACTGGGCTAACAGGACTCCGGTGAACCGGGCTGTAGCAAGCTAGGCAGGACTCCGGATGTCACCGCGTGACATTTCCCCGAAGGGACAGACACAGGAACGAAGTGAATCACATGCCGGCCAGTCAAGTGTTTCGGAGCAGTAGTGCTGGGCTAGCAGGACTCCGGTGAACCGGGCTGTAGCGGACTACTATGGCTCATGGAAGCACAAGACTACATTTCCCCATAAGAGAGGCTACCAAGGATAAACAACTAGGTTGTCGGATCCCACAGATACCAAGCATTTCAATCATACACACAATATGCTCGATATGTGTAAATACAACATGGCATCACAACAAGACTCTACGACTCAAAGTATTTATTCATTAGGCTCTGAGGAGCGAGATATTACAAACATGGGTCTCACGACCCAACATTCAGAGCATACAAATCAAAGCACATGCGGAAGCTTAACATGTTTGGGTACAGACATCTACAAATGAAAAAAAAGGCTGAGAAGCCTGACTATCTACCAGATCCTGCCGTGGGCACAAGATCGTAGCTGAGGTATCAAGCTAAACGTCAAAGTCCACACGGAACTACTAGCGAGACTGACGTCTCTCTTCAAAACATAAAATAGGCAAACATGAGTACAAATGTACCCAGCAAGACTTACATCAGAACTAGCTACATATGCATCGGTATCAATAAAGGGGTGCTGGAGTTTAACTGCAGCAAGCCAGCTTTGACTCGGTGGCTATCCTAAACTACGACTGCAAGTAACTCCTTTGAGGTGGCGCACACGAGTCCACATATTCACCATATCAATACACCACTATGGATCCACTCCCGTCTCCCCACGAGAAGGCCATCCATAGCACTCACACTTATCTTGCGAGTTTTAGAGTATCCACTTTCACTTGTCTATGAACTGTTATAGGCAACCCAGAAGTCCTTTACCGCGGACACGGCTATTCGAATAGATGATGTTAACCCTGCAGGGGTGTACTTCTTCACACACGCTCTCACCACTTACCGTCGTTTACACGACATGTACTCGCAACCTTCAAGCGGAAGCCCAACGAGGGTGTCGGCCACGGCCTACCTAAACACTCAAGTCTCTAGTCCAGGTTTATCGCCTATTCAGGTTCCATCGGCAGAAAGTCCGGCCGAGGTTTCCACATACGGCCCCGAACGATGTGTACAGGGTTCTGAGACACCAAACGGGCGCCCGGCATGCCCGGCCACGTGCCTACCGCATCACAGCCCACCCCTCAGGTCAGCGCTGTGCACGGCCTCTAGCATACTACAAACACCAGAAACTACTTGCAACTCCTGGACAGAGGACAGGGGTGGTTAAGAAGCCGAGAGAGTCAATTAAGGATCCCAATGTGTGGTAGTAGCTGATCATGGATCACAAACACAGAACTCAGTTCCTATGGACGACTTCAATGAAACAACCCACCATGCACTCCTACATGGCCTCTCATCGATACCTTTACCAAAATGTGTTCACACACTTAGCTCTCAATAGTAATACATGTTCACACACCTCCGATTCATCCCCGATGAATCAGACCTGACACAACTCTAAGAAATAGCAGGCATGACAATCAAGCATGAATGAGTAGGCACATCAGGGCTCAAACAACTCCTACTCATGCTAGTGGGTTTCATCTATTTATTGTGGCAATGACAGGTCATGCAGAGGATAAGGGGTTCAACTACCGCAGCAAGTAACAGATGAATCGTTGTTGTCCTAATGCAGTAAAAGAGAGCAGGAGCGAGAGGGTGGGACTGTATCGAAATGAACAAGGGGGGTTTTGCTTGCCTGGCACTTCTGAAGATAGTATTGAGTCTTCATCAGTGTCAACGATCACAACGTCGGAACAACGTCTACCAAGGGGGAACAACACTGGCAACAGAGAGGAAACACCATCAATGCAATGCAAAAATATGATGCATGAATGTGACATGGCAATATGCTGTGATTTGAGCTAATGTAGCTAGCAACGATTTAAATGGGGTTGGTTCGAACACTAGATTCAAATTCGAACTCCATATGTGATTATTCATATGCCAATTAATTGGTTTGGCCTGATCAGCATGTATAAGTTGTTCAAACATGCATGAAAATGGTACAGATGGATAGATTGGATTTTTCTGATTATTTTTCATATATAATTTGTTTCATTTGGAGTTATGGTTGAATTTCTATGAATTTTAGAAGTTTTGGGCATTCTGGAATTTCCTGATTAAAAATAAATCCAGAAAATGTAATACTGCGTCAGCATGATGTCAGCTGGTCAAAGGCGCCAGCCCAGGTCAAACCTGACCAGTGGGGCCCATAGGTCAGTGACTCAGTTAGTTAACTGGGTTAATTAGGGTTAGACTAATTCTAACAAAAATGTCAGAAGGGCTGGGCCCACATGTCAGTGGCTCAGGGTTAGTTTAGCGAGGGGATTAACACCTAACAGCGGTGATTAGCACTAACTAACACCTAACTAATCCAGTTAGGGCCGGCCCCACATGTCATAGTCTCTGGGCGGGGCCCAGCCAGGGTCAAAGTGGGTCAAACCCACCGGCGACTCGACGCCGGCGAGGTCAGCGGCGGCCGCGGGCTTCGGAAAAGCTCGACAGAGCATGGTTGGATGCGCTGGAGGCAGCTCTAGGACGCTGGCGGTGCGGCGCGTCGGATGGTGGTGGTCTCCGGGCCTAGAATGGCCTGTAGCGTCGCCGGCGACGACCACAGCGGCGGCCGGAGCTTGAGCGAGCTCGGGGTCGGGGCTACGACGTGCAAAAGGACGAAATGAAGCTCCCTCGAGGCTCTACGTGTTGCTGCGAAGCGTTTGGACGCACTGGCGTGACCAAATGGTCACCAAAGCTACGCCGGCGACAAGTTCGGGCGGCGGTGGTTCTCGGTCTCGATGAATGCGACGGCTAGAGTACGGGAAAGCTGCGGGAAAAAGAGGGGAAATGCGGCGGAGCTCACTAAGAATACGATGAGGTGGTCAGCGAGCTCGGGGACGTCCTTGTTGCTGCGAATCAAGCAGCGGCGATCGCCAGCCATGGCGATGAAGACGGCGGTGATGGCGTGGCTTCGGGGCACCCGGCGTCGCGTGCGTCGGCATAGAGCTTCACGGATCCAAGGCGGAGCTTGTGGGCTAGCTGGATGGCCACGGGGATGCTGGTGGCCGCGGTGGTTCACGGCGGCATGCCCAGGCGCGTGAGGGGAAGAGCGAGGGAGAGAGACAAAGGAGAGGGGGGCACGAGGAGAGTGAGAGAGGGTAGGGTGGTATGTGGCGGCTCCAGGAGCCTCTCCCGCGTCGGCGGAAGCAGGAGGTGGCCACGGCGTGTGGCCGCGGGCGCCGGGCACGCGCCCTCGCCTACTGGCGCGAGGAGGAAGGCGACAGGGAGGAGCTGGTGGGCTGGGCTGCAACAGTGTTGGGCCAAGTGGGCGCCAGGTAAGCTACAGGTACTTTCTCTCTCTCTCTCTCTCCTTTATTTCTGGTTTTCTATTTATTCCTCTGTTTTGAATTAATAAAAATACTAATTCATTTCCGAAATTCCTGAAATGACTTGTGGGCACATTTGGAAATATTTCCAACAGCCCTCAACCACTTCCAGAATTATTTGGGCATTTTAATTATTTATAGCAATTAAATGCCCAAATTCAAATACTTAATGAGTTCATTCAAAAATCCAAATTGATCTAGAAAAATGTGCACCATTTTTGTCAGAGGTGCTAGACCAATTCAAAAAAGATGAACATTTCTAAAGGGCATTTTGGGTTCATTGAAAAGATTTAAGTTGAACCTAGTTGAATTTCATTTGCTGCTAGGGTTTATCAGTTCCCATTTCAACTTTCAAATAAATTTTAGACATGATGCATGGGTGCTGATGCAACTAATTACAAACAAATTCTAGGGATGTGACACCTGCCAAAGGCTCTGGTGGTGACGCCGCCTTGGGCTCCATGGTGACCTCCGTCTTGCCGTCCTGCTTGTCTTGGTCTCGTTGCACCGATATGGAAACCTTTGCTTGACGCCTCGGTACTCTTCATCTGCGGTTGCCTCCTTAGAACCAAAGAGGAAACAAGGACACTGTGTGCGCTGGCGCCCGCCTGGTCTCGATCGTCATGGCTCACGTCATTGGAACCTCGCGAGGTTTGCTTTGCCTTGATCTCTTCGACCCTCGCGAGCCAGCCTGGCGAGGCCGCTCCCGAGGAGGTCTTACGTCGTCCACCTCACGAGGCTTGGTCCCTCGCGAGGTCTCGAATGCTTGTTGGTGAAGATGGGCCATACGGGCCCGCTCGCAGAGCCACGCCGTGGGCCGCAGGCAGGCAAGTCTGAGGACCCCGTTCCTAGAACACCGACAGTAGCCCCCGGGACCAAGGCGCGCTCGGGCTTGGCTTCGAGGCGAAGCCAAAGGGCAAGTGCGGAGCGCCGCAGGCCCCAATAGCCTGCGGCCTTGGTCGACATGTGGCGGTTGATTGGATGTGGGCGTCTCCGCTTCCCCATGCTGCCTCGGCAACTGCCTGACTGTCAAAAGACTGGCGTAGACAGCGCTTTCCTTCATTGCTTCCTTTCGCCTTGCTCCAGATCCCCTTTCTTGCTCGCTGCTTCTGAAATCTCCAGATCTGCTCCCTTTCCCCTTCCACATCAGCGACCAATGGCGCCCCGGAAAGTCAAGCCTGCCTCGTCGCCAGCTTGGTACGAGCCTGCTCTCGACACGCCCAACGTCTTGGAGAAAAACCTCGCCGCCACGCGCTTGCTAACGGCGGGGGAAAGCAACGAGAGGGGGAAGACTGAGCTCCGAGCCGGCTCTGACGTGCCGGAGCCCGAGGGGAGCACCTTCTTCCCCTTCTTCACGAGCAGCATCATCGCAGGGCTGGTTCCCCCCTTCTCTGACTTCTTCTATGAGGTCCTTGGCCACTACGGGCTGCAGGCGCTGCATCTTCATCCCAACTCTATCCTTCTTTTGTTGATCTTCACCTACTACTGCGAGGCGTACCTCAGCGTGATGCCGTCCGTGGCTCTGCTGCGCCACTTCTTCTTACTCCGCATCAACGAGGGTTATACCTCCGGGTGTGCTAACTTCATCGCGGCCGGCAAGGCCAACTCAATCTCGAAGACTGGGAAGAAGGCCGGCGGCTTCAGGAGTAAGTGGGCCATGATGGACGCCAAGTGCGTCCACCCACGCTTGATGCTGCCAACAAAGATGCCCCAGTCCGACAAGGGGTGGTCTTGCGCGAAGCTCACTGATGAGCGGGCGACGTTGGTACTGGAGCAGATGAACGCCAACCTGAAGCCGGGCAACGCGCAGGCGGCAAAGGTGACAGGGGCCATGCTCCTGAGGGAATTCTTGATGCTGCGCGTAGCCCCGCTTCAGGCTCGTACGCGCCCCTTGTGGGAGCTCGGGGACGAAGAGGACAAGGTTCGCCTGAGCCCAAAAGCCTTGTCCGACGGTGAGCTGGCTGTGGTTCTCCGCCTCCTGGTTGGGGACGACCAGGAGTACCCGCCGAGTGTCTTCACTCCCTTGTTTCGTTGCAAGGACGGGGCGCAGGTCGTGGCCGCCAGGCCGACCTTTGACGGGCGCGGGCTGGTGCCACCGGCGCCCACCGGGGCCCCTGTGGCACCGACGCCAGTGGAGCTGTCTTCTGGTGAGTCCCGCGGGGAGGAAGAGGAAGACTCGGAGGTGACCCCTGAAGGGATGGGGGAGACCTCCCTCTTGAGCAAAGCTGACATCCTCCGCACCCTTCCTGACGACGACGAGGCCAACGCCCGCCAGGAGAAGGGAGAGCCGCTCGTAATCCCGTCGAGGGGCCGGTCGGCACTGATCTCCCGGGATGCTGCTTCTGTTCTGGCGCTGCCTGGCGCCGCTTCCGGCCCACCTGCTGCCCCTTCTTCTGTTCCTGGGGCTTGTGCGCCTGCGCCCCGGACTAGGAGGCTCTTGGGCTTCAAACTCAACAAAAGGAAGGTGGACTACACCGCGGTGGACCAGTAAGTGTTTGTGCTCCGTCTTGTTCTTGATCAAGCTGCGGATTCTTAACGCTTCTCCGCTGTGCGATTAGGCCGACGCCTGCGGTGAAGAAGAGGAAGGAGGAGGTGGTGGTGCCGCCCGGGACCAACCCATCTGCACCGTCTGCGTCTCCCTCCGTGGAGAAGGGCAGCATTGGCGCTCATGTCTCACCGGCCCGGTCGTCCTCGCGAGGCATGGGGGAGAATCCTCGGGAGGAGTCATCCCCCGTGGCCTCGCTGGCTCCGGAGGCACCGATGTCCGGCTCGGTTGCTGAAGCCTCCAAGGCTCAGGAGCCCCCAGTCCCCCAGGCTATGCTGGCAATACCTTCTCCTCCTCCTGCTGCTACGCCACTGATCCCGACTCCTTCTGCCTCCCCTGATGTCTTGGAGCGCGCTCTCCTTGAGATAACCCGGCTGCGAGAAGATCTTCAAGGCGCCGACCCCCTCCTGGTGGCCGGGCGTCTGGAGCTGGTTTCTGGCTGCTCCGTTCCGACGTATCTGTTCGGGCGGTGCTGAGCCAGGCCGTGGAGACCTCTGAGAAGGAGAAGCAGGCCGCCACATAGGCAGCGGCTGCTCGCGAGGCGGCGCTGAAGAACGTCGAGGCCGCCAAGAGTCGCTGCCAGGCGCTGGAGGCCGAGTTGAAGACCCTACGCAACGAACACGCAGAGGAAGCCCGTAGCCGTCGGGCGGAGGAGGAGAAGATGAAGGCCCGGGAGGACGCCGTCAAGGGCCGCGACGCCGAGCTGGAGCAGTCGGTGAAGGCGCAGGCCATTGAACGCGGCCGGCTGGAGGAGCTGGAGCGGAAGGTGAAGGCGGAGGAAGCCGAACTTGACGCGAAGGCGAAGGTTCTGACCGAAGACCGCGCGTCCTTCGCACTCCTCGAGGAGAGGTCTCGTGTGGCGCTGTAGACACTCTATGAGAAGGGCCTGGAGAAGCTGCTAACCACCGATGAGGACGGCCCCGCCCAGTTGCTTCCTTACTTGGTCGAGGCGCTCGAGGAAGTCGCAGACGGCATCAGCCCCATGGCAGAGGGAGAGGCTCGTGTCCTTTCTTCAGCTGCACTGACGCGTGTCTTCAGCCACCTCCATCTTCGCGACCCCACCTCTCGCCTTGACGAGCTGCTAGAGCCCGTGGCTGATGAACACTGCGCGGCCGCCACCGCAGCCGTGAAAGGTCAGGTGGAAGCCCTGCTGAAGAAGTTCCGCGCCACCGCTCCTGCAGCTCCAGCCGGTGGCCCAGATGAAGGCGACGTCATCAAGGGGGGAGCGCCTCTCGTGGGCGTCGGTGGTTTCCAGGGATGACTTGCGGCTGCTTTCCTGTTTTATTCCTGCAACATGTGTCATGCCTCGTGGAGGCGTTAATCTTGCGTTTGGTATTGTGAGAACAATATGTTGTAATATTTGCTCGAGATTTTGCGATTTTCTCCCTATTTCCTTTACGTTCTACGTCGGCAGGGCCCGGCCCCGCGCATACCTCAGCCGCCGTTGGATCGTCCGGAGACCAAGATGGGACCAAGGGGTGAGGAGCTACATGACCAGTTAGGCTCCTGAGGCGCGATGCTCAGGAGTCCCCCTTGACACGCAAACAGCTTATAGGAAGGAGATGTGAGGATAGGTTTAGTGTTCTACGTCGGCAGGGCCCGGCCGCGCGCATACCTCAGCCGCCGTTGGGTCGTCCGGAGACCAGGACAAGACCAAGGACTGAGGGGCTACGCGACCAGTTAGGCTCCGGAGTCGCGATGCTCAGGAATCCCCCTTGACGTGCAAACAACCTTCATACCTTTGCCCTCGCCGAGGCTCGGCTCGGGAGGGACGCCCGACGACCAGGTCCGGGGGACCTGGTTGGGTGGCGTATGCTTGGGCGTGGCCCGAGCACAGCCCCTGTGCCCAACCCCCTCGCGCGACTCTCCCAAGGGGAGGTGTTGCGGTGAGGCCGGACACTGAGCTCAAGGGCTCCCTGAGGTTGATACGACCGCGGGGCCACCCTCAGTTGTTTGTCACCAGCGCGGAGCATAGGGCTTCCGCACTTGCACGGGCATAGCCGCTCCTCGGCAGTGTCAACGGCCAGCACGGACCATGGTGCTTCCACTGGTACATGGGAGGGGACTCCCTACTGCGGAGAGCCCCCGGGGCGTGTACAGCCCCGCCCTGACATGTGGCTTGCACGACAGGGCTAGACGAGGTGTGTCTGGGCACTCATGAGCCAGCGCGGGACTCATGAGGCCCTACCTCAAGGCGGGTTGCGCCTGGTCTTGATTCTTGTTCGTTGTGGTGGTCATGCGAGGTGGTTAGACAACCTACACCGGATGAATCTCCTAAGGCTATCGCGTGAGAAGGCCAAGCACCAACAGCCCAAGGAGGTTACGTGACCGGGACCGGCCCGCCAGACAAAGCTTAGCCGTTGGATTTATCGACGCTGCAGGGACGGGCCCGAGCACAGACGTCGTGCCTAACCTTCTCACGCGAAGGGTCCTGAAGAAAGACGGTCGGCGCGCGGCTCCTGCGGTAGGTGACAATCAAGCAGGTGACAGTCATAGATAGATTAAACATGGAAGGCAAGCTGGCTCAAGTAAAAGGAGATACATGCCACTGGGTCAGGCCCGAGCGGCTTGGGGATGATGCGGCCCGAGGGGCGCCCCCAACAAGGTAAGCTAAAGACATAAAAAGGGATACATGCCACAAGGACGGACCCACGCAGCCTGGGAATGATGCAGCCATGAGGGCGCTCCCAGCTAAATAAACTTGGAAAATGTCAGCTGGTTCCGTTGCAGAAAGGGTGTTGAGGCAGCTGAGGGTACGCGGCGAAGGGGTTGCTCCTCACGAGCCACCGCGGCCCTGAGCCTCGGGAGGCTCTGGGGGTCCAGGCGATTCCTTGGGGACCGTCTCCATCTCCGCCAGGACTGCGTGATGCCTGGCCTCTTGAGCTGTCAGGACGCGCCACAGGTTGCGTTGGTAGGCGGATGCGACGCTCGGCAGGCCGAATGGCATGTGAACGTAGCTGTGCGGTTGGCCCTCGCAGCGTCCCACGCGCGAAGGCCAAAAGAGCTCCTGAGACGCGGCCCTGTTGAGCACTGCGACGTTGATGCGGACGCGCAGCCCGGCATCCTCGCCTGGATGGGGGGCTACGCCATGTGAGTGGTCTTGGTAAAGCATCCAAGAATGATGATAAAACAACATGAATGCTTCATAAATTACAGATGTGTTGGATACGTATCACCGTCTTGTTGTAGGAGGCCCATATGGTGTGGCACCTTGTAGCTTGTCTTCATGACCGAAGGGAATTTCCCATGCTCGGCCATCTTCCTTGAGGGGCTTCCAAAGATGGAAGTGTCGCCCTCTCTTGTGGGTGGTCGCCTTGGAGTTGATGATGTCTACGTAGGCATACTCACCGGAAGTAGGCGAAGATGCCATACGTCCAAAGGCGGAGATGCCTTGATAGCACTTGGCAAAGATGCCGAAGTGGTTGTGGTAGCCGTAGCTTCCTCTTGGTGGTGCGCATCTTGCGGTCTTCTCTTGTGCTCATGAAGGTTGGTCGTAGCTTGATGTAGAGCTTGTTGGGACTTGTAAGTTTGCGCGTGTCGAGCATCTTCATGTTGATGGTGTCATTGTCGCGCTTTACCTTGTATCCGATGGTGCTCGTCGTCCCGAAGATGAGGACGTGGTCGAATTGCGCTTGCCTCGGATGAACGCTTTGAAGATTTCTACTTGAGTGTCTTCCCCTTGAAGATGATGAAGGGGAAGAAGACTTGTAGTTGGCCACCATGTCTCGTACTTGATCCATGTGTTCATTGATGTAGTCCCTTTTCCTTGCTTCGTTCTGGCGAATGTCGATGGCGATTCGCTCAATGCCTTGCATTGCTCATTGTAGTCTGAAGAGTGGATTTTTGCTGACGTAGTTGTTCGCGCAATCGTTGTCGTCGAAGATCGGAGATGGAATGCTTTGCCTATCCATCACAAGACTCGAGCAAATATGAGTGGAAGAAAGGAAAGACTAGACCAATGTACCTTATCTAAGGTTGAAGATGGATCAATGATCGCTCAATAATGTATTATGGAAATAGCACAATTGGTACCAGATCTTGTCAATTCTCACACCTACACAAGTAAAGCTTTTGGTGGAGCTTGGCGTGGATAGTGGCACAAAAGTTTGATGGAATTGTTAGCAAGAGTCAATATGTTGAAAGATATTCACAAATTCGCGAGTGAAACAAGTAGACCAATAGCAATATGTGTCACACGGAAACACACACGGATATATAAATGGGGTCGTGCAACCAAGGAATGAGCTCAAAATGTGAAATCCACAAAAAATGCTCTTGTTGCACAACTCTAGAGAGACGCTAGCACGATTTCTCAATAGACGGATATGACACTTGTGCACAACCTATAAGAGACAAAAATTCAATGACTTCTATGTTGGGGAACGTAGTAATTTCAAAAAAATTCCTACGCACACGCAAGATCATGGTGATGCATAGCAACAAGAGGGGAGAGTGTTGTCCACGTACCCTCGTAGACCGACAGCGGAAGCGTTATCACAACGCGGTTGATGTAGTCGTACGTCTTCACGATCCGACCGATCAAGTACCGAACGCACAGCACCTCCGAGTTCTACACACGTTCAGCTCGATGACGTCCCTCGAACTCCGATCCAGCCGAGTGTTGAGGGAGAGTTTCGTCAGCACGACGGCGTGGTGACGATGATGATGTTCCACCGACGCAGGGCTTCGCCTAAGCTCCGCAACGGTATTATCGAGGTGTAATATGGTGGAGGGGGGCACCGCACACGGCTAAAATATCGTATATCAAGTTGTGTGTCCATGGGGTGCCCCCTGCCCCCATATATAAAGGAGCAAGGGGGAGGCCGCCGGCCTAGGGAGGAGAGGCACGCCAGAAGGGGGAGTCCTACTCCCACCGGGAGTAGGACTCCTCCTTTCCTTGTTGGAATAGGAGAAGGGAAGGGAGAAGGAGAAAGAAGGAAGGGGGCGCCCCCTTCCCTAGTCCAATTCGGACCAGATCATGGAGAGGGGCGCGGCCACCTTTTGAGGCCTTTCTCTCCTTTCCCGTATGGCCCATTAAGGACCAATACGAATTCCCGTAACTCTCCGGTACTCCGAAAAATACCCGAATCAGTCGGAACCTTTTCGAAGTCCGAACATAGTCATCCAATATATCGATCTTTACGTCTCGGCCATTTCGAGACTCCTCGTCATGTCCCCGATCTCATCCGGGACTCCGAACTCCTTCGGTACATCAAAACTCAATAAAACTGTCATTGTAACGTTAAGCGTGCGGACCCTTCAGGTTCGAGAACTATGTAGACATGACCGAGAAACCTCTCCGGTCAATAACCAATAGCGGGACCTGGATGCCCATATTGGCTCCCACATATTCTACGAAGATCTTTATCGGTCAGACCGCATAACAACATACGTTGTTCCCTTTGTCATCGGTATGTTACTTGCCCAAGATTCGATCGTCGGTATCTCGATACCTAGTTCAATCTCGTTACCGGCAAGTCTCTTTACTCGTTCCGTAATACATCATCCCGCAACTAACTCATTAGTCACAATGCTTGCAAGGCTTATAGTGATGTGCATTACCGAGTGGGCTCAGAGATACCTCTCCGACAATCGGAGTGACAAATCCTAATCTCGAAATATGCCAACCCAACAAGTACCTTTGGAGACACCTGTAGAGCACCTTTATAATCACCCATTTACGTTGTGACGTTTGGTAGCACACAAAGTGTTCCTCCGGTAAACGGGAGTTGCATAATCTCATAGTCATAGGAACATGTATAAGTCATGAAGAAAGCAATAGCAACATACTAAACGATCGGGTGCTAAGCTAACGGAATGGGTCAAGTCAATCACGTCATTCTCCTAATGAGGTGATCCCGTTAATCAAATGACAACTCATGTCTATGGCTAGGAAACATAACCATCTTTGATTAACGAGCTAGTCAAGTAGAGGCATACTAGTGACACTCTGTTTGTCTATTTATTCACACATGTATTATGTTTCCGGTTAATACAATTCTAGCATGAATAATAAACATTTATCATGATATAAGGAAATATATAATACTTTATTATTGCCTCTAGGGCATATTTCCTTCAGTCTCCCACTTGCACTAGAGTCAATAATCTAGTTCACATCGCCATGTGATTTAACATCAATAGTTCACATCACCATGTGATTAACACCATAGTTCACATCGTCATGTGACCAACACCCAAAGGGTTTACTAGAGTCAGTAATCTAGTTCACATTGCTATGCGATTAACACCCAAAGAGTACTACGGTGTGATCATGTTTTGCTTCTGAGATAATTTTAGTCAACGGGTCTGTCACATTCAGATCCGTAAGTATTTTGCAAATTTCTATGTCTACAATGCTCTGCACGGAGCTACTCTAGCTAATTGCTCCCACTTTCAATATGTATCTAGACCGAGACTTAGAGTCATCTAGATTAGTGTCAAAACTTGCATCGATGTAACCCTTTACGACGAACCTTTTTTCAATTCCATAATCGAGAAACATATCCTTATTCCACTAAGGATAATTTTTGACCGCTGTCCAGTGATCTACTCCTAGATCACTATTGTACTCCCTTGCCAAAATCAGTGTAGGGTATACAGTAGATCTGGTATACAGCATGGCATACTTTATAGAACCTATGGCCAAGGCATAGGGAATGACTTTCATTCTCTTTCTATCTTTTGCCGTGGTCTGGCTTTGAGTCTTCACTCAATTTCACACCGTGTAACACAGGCAAGAACTCTTTCTTTGACTGTTCTATTTTGAACTACTTCAAAATCTTGTTAAGGTATGTACTCATTGAAAAACTTATCAAGGGTCTTCGTCTATGTCTATAGATCTTGATGCTCAATATGTAAGCAGCTTCACCGAGGTCTTTCTTTGAAAAACTCATTTCAAACACTCCTTTATGCTTTGCAGAATAATTCTACATTATTTCTGATCAACAATATGTCATTCACATATACTTATCAGAAATGTTGTAGTGCTCCCATTCACTTTCTTGTAAATACAGGCTTCATCGCAAGTCTGTATAAAACTATATCCTTTGATCAACTTATCAAAGCGTATATTCCAACTCCGAGATGCTTGCACCAGTACACAGATGGATCGCTGGAGCTTGCATATTTTGTTAGCACCTTTAGGATTGACAAAACCTTCTGGTTGCATTATATACAACTCTTCTTTAATAAATCCATTAAGGAATGCAGTTTTGTTTATCCATTTGCCATATTTCATAAAATGCGGCAATTGCTAACATGATTCGGACAGACTTAAGCATAGATACGAGTGAGAAACTCTCATCGTAGTCAACACTTTGAACTTGTCGAAAACCTTTTTGCGACAATTCTAGCTTTGTAGATAGTAACACTACTATCAGCGTCCGTCTTCCTCTTGAAGATCAATTTATTCTCAATTGCTTGCCGATCATCGGGCAAGTCAACCAAAGTCCACACTTTGTTCTCATACATGGATCTCATCTCAGATTTCATGGCCTCAAGCCATTTTGCGGAATCTGGGCTCACCATCGCTTCTTCATAGTTCGTAGGTTCGTCATGGTCTAGTAACATAACCTCCAGAACAGGATTACCGTACCACTCTGGTGCGGATCTTACTCTGGTTTACCTACGAGGTTTGGTAGTAACTTGATCTGAAGTTACATGATCATCATCATTAACTTCCTCACTAATTGGTGTAGAAGTCACAGGAACAGATTTCTGTGATGAACTACTTTCCAATAAGGGAGCAGGTACAGTTACCTCATGAAGTTCTACTTTCCTCCCACTCACTTCTTTCAAGAGAAACTCCTTCTCTAGAAAGGATCCATTCTTAGCAACGAATGTCTTGCCTTTGGATCTGTGATAGAAGGTGTACCCAACAGTCTCCTTTGGGTATCCTATGAAGACACATTTCTCCGATTTGGGTTTGAGCTTATCAAGATGAAACTTTTTCACATAAGCATCGCAACCCCAAACTTTAAGAAATGACAACTTTGGTTTCTTGCCAAACCACAGTTCATAAGATGTCGTCTCAACGGATTTAGATGGTACCCTATTTAACGTGAATGTAGCTGTCTCTAATGCATAACCCCAAAACGATAGTGGTAAATTGGTAAGAGACATCATAGTTTGCACTATATCCAATAAAGTATGGTTATGACGTTCGGACACACCATTATGCTGTGGTGTTCCAGGTGGCACAAATTTGTGAAACTATTCCACATTGTTTTAATTGAAGACCAAACTCGTAACTCAAATATTTGTCTCCACGATCAGATCGTAGAAACTTTATTTTCTTGTTACGATGATTTTCTACTTCACTCTGAAATTATATGAACTTTTCAAATGTTTCAGACTTTTGTTTCATTAAGTAGATATACCCATATCTGCTCAAATCATCTGTGAAGGTCAGAAAATAATGATACCTGCTACGAGCCTTAATATTCATCGGGCCACATACATCTGTATGTATGATTTCCAACAAATCTGTTGCTCTCTCCATAGTTCCGGAGAACGGCGTTTTAGTCATCTTGCCCATGAGGCACGGATCGCAAGCATCAAGTGATTCATAATCAAGTGATTCCAAAATCCCATCAGTATGGAGTTTCTTCATGCGCTTTACACCAATATGACCTAAACGGCAGTGCCACAAATAAGTTGCACTATCATTATTAACTTTGTATCTTTTGGCTTCAATATTATGATTATGTGTATCACTACAATCGAGATCCAACAAACCATTTTCGTTGGTGTGTATGACCATAGAAGGTTTTTATTCATGTAAACAGAACAACAATTGTTCTCTAACTTAAATGAATAACCGTTTTGCAATAAACATGATCAAATCATATTCATGCTCAACGCAAACACCAAATAACACTTATTTAGTATCAACACTAATCCTGAAAGTACAGGAAGTGTGTGATGATGATCATATCAATCTTGGAACTACTTCCGACACACATCGTCACCTCGCCTTTTACTAGTCTTTGTTTATTCTGCAACTCCCGTTTCGAGTTACTACTCTTAGCAACTGAACCAGTATCAAATACCGAGGGGTTGCTATAAACACTAGTAAAGTACACATCAATAACATGTATATCCAATATACCTTTGTTCACTTTGCCATCCTTCTTATCCACCAAATACTTGGGGTAGTTCCGCTTCCAGTGACCAGTCCCTTTGCAGTAGAAGCACTTAGTCTCAGGCTTAGGACCAGACTTAGGCTTCTTCACTTGAGAAGCAACTTGCTTGCCGTTCTTCTTGAAGTTCCCCTTCTTCCCTTTGCCCTTTTCTTGAAACTAGTGGTCTCGTCAACCATCAACACTTGATGTTTTTCTTGATTTCTACCTTCGTCGATTTCAGCATCACGAAGAGCTCGGGAATTACTTTCGTCATCCCTTGCATACTATAGTTCATCACGAAGTTCTACTAACTTGGTGATGGTGACTAGAGAATTCTGTCAATCACTATTTTATCTGGAAGATTAACTCCCACTTGATTCAAGCGATTGTAGTACCCAGACAATCTGAGCACATGCTCACTAGTTGAGCGATTCTCCTCCATCTTTTAGCTATAGAACTTGTTGGAGACTTCATATTTCTCAACTCGGGTATTTTCTTGAAATATTAACTTCAACTCCTGGAATATCTCATATGGTCCATGACGTTCAAAACATCTTTGAAGTCCCGATTCTAAGCCGTTAAGCATGGGGCACTAAACTATCAAGTAGTCATCATATTGAGCTAGCCAAACGTTCATAGTGTCTGCATCTGCTCTTGCAATAGGTCAGTCACCTAGCGGTGCATCAAGGACATAATTTTTCTGCGCAGCAATGAGGATAATCCTCAGATCACGGATCCAATCCGCATCTTTGCTACTAACATCTTTCCACATAATTTTTCTCTAGGAACATATCAAAAATAAACACAGGGAAGCAACAACGCGAGCTATTGATCTACAACATAATTTGCAAAATACTATCAGGACTAAGTTCATGATAAATTTAAGTTCAATTAATCATATTACTTAAGAACTCCCACTTAGATAGACATCCCTCTAATCATCTAAGTGATCCAAATCAACTAAACCATGTCCGATTAACACGTGAGATGGAGTAGTTTCAATGGTGAACATCACTATGTTGATCATATCTACTATATGATTCACGCTCGACCTTTCAGTCTCTGTGTTCTGAGGCCATATCTGTATATGCTAGGCTCGTCAAGTTTAACCTGAGTATTCCGCGTGTGCAACTGTTTTGCACCCGTTGTATTTGAACGTAGAGCCTATCACACCCGATTAACACGTGGTGTCTCAGCACAAAGAACTTTCGCAACGGTGCATACTCAGGGAGAACACTTTTATCTTGAAATTTTAGTGAGAGATCATCTTATAATGCTACTGTCAATCAAAGCAAGATAAGATGCATAAAGGATTAACATCACATGTAATCAATATAAGTGATATGATATGGCCATCATCATCTTGTGCTTGTGATCTCCATCGTAGTATCGTTGTCGTCTCGCCAAATAATTGCTTTTACGACTATCGCTACCACTTAGTGATAAAGTAAAACTATTACATGGTGATTGCATCTCATACAATAAAGCGACAACCATATGGCTCCTGCCAGTTGCCGATAACTCGGTTACAAAACATGATCATCTCATACAACAAATTATATCACATCATGTCTTGACCATATCACATCACAACATGCCCTGCAAAAACAAGTTAGACGTCCTCTATTTTGTTGTTGCAAGTTTTACGTGGCTGCTACGGGCTTAGCAAGAACCGTTCTTACCTACGCATCAAAACCACAATGATAGTTTGTCAAGTTGGTGCTGTTTTAACCTTCGCAAGGACCGGGCGTAGCCACACTCGGTTCAACTAAAGTAAGAGAGACAGACACCCGCCGGTCACCTTTAAGCAACGAGTGCTCGCAACGGTGAAACCAGTCTCGCGTAAGCGTACGCGTAATGTCGGTCCGGGCCGCTTCATCTCACAATACCGCTGAACCAAAGTATGACATGCTGGTAAGCAGTATGACTTATATCGCCCACAACTCACTTGTGCTCTACTCGTGCATAGCATCAACGCATAAAACCAGGCTCGGATGCCACTGTTGGGGAACGTAGTAATTTTTAAAAAATTCCTACGCACACGCAAGATCATGGTGATGCATAGCAACGAGAGGGGAGAGTGTTGTCCACGTACCCTCGTAGACTGACAGCGGAAGCGTTATCACAACGCAGTTGATGTAGTCGTACGTCTTGACGATCCGACCGATCAAGTACCGAACGCACGGCACCTCCGAGTTCTACACACGTTCAGCTCGATGACGTCCCTCGAACTCCGATCCAACCAAGTGTTGAGGGAGAGTTTCGTCAGCACGACGGCGTGGTGACGATGATGATGTTCCACCCACTCAGGGCTTTGCCTAAGCTCCGCAACGGTATTATCGAGGTGTAATATGGTGGAGGGGGGCACCGCACACGGCTAAAATATCGTATATGAAGTTGTGTGTCCATGGGGTGCCCCCTGCCCCCGTATATAAAGGAGCAAGGGGGAGGCCGCCGGCCTAGGGAGGAGAGGCGCGCCAGAAGGGGGAGTCCTACTCCCATCGGGAGTAGGACTCCTCCTTTCCTTGTTGGAATAGGAGAAGGGAAGGGAGAAGGAGAAAGAAGGATCTTTACGTCTCGGCCATTTCGAGACTCCTCGTCATTTCCCCGATCTCATCCGGGATGTGACGCCCGGATAATTAAGCTACAGTAATCCCTCGTTAACAATGCCACGTCACCCCGTTACTGTTGATAAACTCTCGATGGTTCAGAACCGAAACAAATTCAAAATTTAAATAAAAGCAAACAACAAAAGTTTTCAGATGTTAAAACTAAAATGTTCGGATCATGACAAATATTGCGTAGGTAGTTATGGTGAAGAACCCATATTTAAAATAAAATACCGATAGTAGATAAAACCGCGGCCAAACCTTTTTTTAACTACTTTTAAATACTAAACAAATATTAAAATAATTCTTTTGGTCACCAAGTTTGTTGAGGAGGTGGCCTACGTTATTTTGCTAATTTAGGAGCTGGGATTATACTTTTGTAAAATGTGTTGGGAATCGTAGCATAATTTTAAAATTTTCCTACGTTCACCAAGATGCATCTATGGAGTATACTAGCAACGAGGGGAAGGGAGTGCATCTACATACCCTTGTAGATCGTGAGCGGAAGCGTTCCAATGAACGTGGATGACGGAGTCGTACTCGCCGTGATCCAAATCACCGATGACCGAGTGCCGAACGGACGGCACCTCCGCGTTCAACACACGTACGGTGCAGCGACGTCTCCTCCTTCTTGATCCAGCAAGGGGGAAGGAGAGGTTGATGGAGATCCAGCAGCACGACGGCGTGGTGGTCGATGTAGCGGGTCTCGTGCAGGGCTTCGCCGAGCTTCTACGAGAGAGAGAGAGAGGTGTTGCAGGGGAGGAGGGAGGCGCCCAAGGCTGCTGTCTACTGCCCTCCCTCCCCCCCTTTATATAGGCCCCCTGGGGGGCGCCGGCCCCTGGAGATCAGATCCAAGGGGGGGCGGCGGCCAAGTGGGGGGGGGGGGAAGGGGTGCCTTGCCCCCCAAGGCAAGGGGGAACTCCCCCCCTAGGGTTCCCAACCCTAGGCGCATGGGGGGTAGGCCCAAGGGGGGCGCCCCAGCCCACTAGGGGCTGGTTCCCTTCCACTTTCAGCCCACGGGGCCCTCCGGGACAGGTGGCCCCACCCGATGGACCCCCGGGACCCTTCCGGTGGTCCCGGTACAATACCGATAACCCCCGAAACTTTCCCGGTGGCCGAAACTGGACTTCCTATATATAATTCTTCACCTCCGGACCATTCCGGAACCTCTCGTGACGTCCGGGATCTCATCCGGGACTCCGAACAACTTTCGGGTTTCCGCATACATATATCTCTACAACCCTAGCGTCACCGGACTTTAAGTGTGTAGACCCTACGGGTTCGGGAGACATGCAGACATGACCGAGACGCCTCTCCGGTCAATAACCAACAGCGGGATCTGGATACCCATGTTGGCTCCCACATGCTCCACGATGATCTCATCGGATGAACCACGGTGTCGAGGATTCAATCAATCCGTATGCAATTCCCTTTATCAATCGGTATGTTACTTGCCCGATATTCGATCGTCGGTATCCCAATACCTTGTTCAATCTCGTTACCGGCAAGTCTCTTTACTCGTACCGCAATGCATGATCCCGTGACCAACGCCTTAGTCACATTGAGCTCATTATGATGATGCATTACCGAGTGGGCCCAGAGATACCTCTCCGTCATACGGAGTGACAAATCCCAGTCTCGATCCGTGCCAACCCAACAGACACTTTCGGAGATACCCGTAGTGCACCTTTATAGTCACCCAGTTACGTTGTGACGTTTGGCACACCCAAAGCACTCCTACGGTATCCGGGAGTTGCACGATCTCATGGTCTAAGGAAAAGATACTTGACATTGGAAAAGCTCTAGCAAACGAAACTACACAATCTTTTATGCTATGCTTAGGATTGGGTCTTGTCCATCACATCATTCTCCTAATGATGTGATCCCGTTATCAATGACATCCAATGTCCATAGTCAGGAAACCGTGACTATCTGTTGATCAACGAGCTAGTCAACTAGAGGCTTACTAGGGACAGGTTGTGGTCTATGTATTCACACATGTATCACGATTTCCGGACAATACAATTATAGCATGAATAATAGACAATTACCATGAACAAAGAAATATAATAATAACCATTTATTATTGCCTCTAGGGCATATTTCCAACAGTCTCCCACTTGCACGAGAGTCAATAATCTAGTTACATTGTGATGAATCGAACACCCATTGCGTCCTGGTGTTGATCATGTTTTGCCCTAGGGAGAGGTTTAGTCAACGGATCTGCTACATTCAGGTCCGTGTGTACTTTACAAATATCTATGTCTCCATTTTGAACACTTTCACGAATGGAGTTGAAGCGACGCTTGATATGCCTGGTCTTCCTGTGAAACCTGGGCTCCTTCGCAAGGGCAATAGCTCCAGTGTTGTCACAGAAGAGAGTCATTGGGCCCGACGCATTGGGAATCACCCCTAGGTCGGTAATGAACTCCTTCATCCAGACTGCTTCCTGTGCTGCCTCTGAGGCTGCCATGTACTCCGCTTCACATGTAGATCCCGCCACGACACTTTGCTTGCAACTGCACCAGCTTACTGCTCCTCTATTCAAAATATACACGTATCCGGTCTGTGACTTCGAGTCATCCAGATCTGTGTCGAAGCTAGCGTCGACGTAACCCTTTACGACGAGCTCTTCGTCACCTCCATAAACGAGAAACATATCCTTAGTCCTCTTTAGGTACTTCAGGATATTCTTGACCGCTGTCCAGTGTTCCTTGCCGGGATTACTTTGGTACCTTCCTACCAAACTTACGGCAAGGTTTATATCAGGTCTGGTACACATCATGGCATACATAATAGACCCTATGGCCGAGGCATAGGGGATGACACTCATCTGTTCTATATCTTCTGCCGTGGTCGGGCATTGAGCCGTGCTCAATTGCACACCTTGCAATACAGGCAAGAACCCCTTCTTGGACTGATCCATACTGAACTTCTTCAATATCTTGTCAAGGTATGTACTCTGTGAAAGACCAATGAGGCGTCTTGATCTATCTCTATAGATTTTGATGCCTAATATATAAGCAGCTTCTCCAAGGTCCTTCATTGAAAAACACTTATTCAAATAGGCCATAGTATGTCATCCACATATAATATGAGAAATGCTACAGAGCTCCCACTCACTTTCTTGTAAACACAGGCTTCTCCATAAGTCTGTGTAAACCCAAACGCTTTGATCATCTCATCAAAGCGAATGTTCCAACTCCGAGATGCTTGCACCAGCCCATAGATTGAGCGTTGGAGCTTGCATACTTTGTTAGCATTCTTAGGATCGACAAAACCTTCCGGCTGCATCATATACAACTCTTCCTTAAGGAAGCCGTTAAGGAATGCCGTTTTGACGTCCATCTGCCATATCTCATAATCATAGTATGCGGCAATTGCTAACATGATTCGGACGGACTTCAGCTTCGCTACGCGCGAGAAAGTCTCATCGTAGTCAACCCCTTGAACTTGTCGATAACCCTTAGCGACAAGTCGAGCTTTGTAGATGGTCACATTAC
This sequence comes from Triticum aestivum, assembly GCF_018294505.1. Lineage (NCBI taxonomy): Eukaryota > Viridiplantae > Streptophyta > Magnoliopsida > Poales > Poaceae > Triticum > Triticum aestivum. Next base: position 138,251,995 of record NC_057805.1, read on the forward strand.
CATCCGCGTCCGTCTTCTTCTTAAAGATCCATTTGTTTTCTATGGCTCGCCGCTCATCGGGCAAGTCAGTCAAAGTCCATACTTTGTTTTCATACATGGATTCTATCTCGGATTTCATGGCTTCCAGCCATTTGTCGGAATCCGGGCCCGCCATCGCTTCTTCATAGTTCGAAGGTTCACCGTTGTCTAACAACATGATTTCCAGGATAGGGTTGCCGTACCACTCTGGTGCGGAACGTGTCCTTGTGGACCTACGAAGTTCAGCAACTTGATCTGAAGCTTCATGATCATCATCATTAACTTCCTCCCCAGTCGGTGTAGGCACCACAGGAACATTTTCCCGCGCTGCGCTACTTTCCGGTTCGGAAGGGGTGACTATCACCTCATCAAGTTCCACTTTCCTCCCACTCAATTCTTTCGAGAGAAACTCCTTCTCTAGAAAGGACCCGTTCTTGGCAACGAAGATCTTGCCTTCGGATCTGAGGTAGAAGGTATACCCAATAGTTTCCTTAGGGTATCCTATGAAGACGCATTTTTCCGATTTGGGTTCGAGCTTTTCAGGTTGAAGTTTCTTGACATAAGCATCGCATCCCCAAACTTTTAGAAACGACAGCTTAGGTTTCTTCCCAAACCATAATTCATACGGTGTCGTCTCAACGGATTTCGACGGAGCCCTATTTAAAGTGAATGCGGCAGTCTCTAAAGCATAGCCCCAAAATGAGAGCGGTAAATCGGTAAGAGACATCATAGATCGCACCATATCCAATAGAGTGCGATTACGACGTTCGGACACACCATTTCTCTGAGGTGTTCCAGGCGGCGTGAGTTGTGAAACTATTCCACATTTCCTTAAGTGTGCACCAAACTCGTGACTTAAATATTCTCCACCACGATCTGATCGTAGGAATTTTATTCTCCTGTCACGTTGATTTTCAACCTCACTCTGAAATTCTTTGAACTTTTCAAAGGTTTCAGACTTGTGTTTCATTAGGTAGACATACCCATATCTACTTAAATCATCAGTGAGAGTGAGAACATAACGATATCCTCCGCGAGCCTCAACACTCATTGGACCACACACATCGGTATGTATGATTTCCAATAAGTTGGTTGCTCGCTCCATTGTTCCGGAGAACGGAGTCTTGGTCATCTTACCCATGAGGCATGGTTCGCACGTGTCAAATGATTCGTAATCAAGAGACTCCAAAAGTCCATCTGCATGGAGCTTCTTCATGCGCTTGACACCAATGTGACCAAGGCGGCAGTGCCACAAGTATGTGGGACTATCGTTATCAACTTTACATCTTTTGGTATTCACACTATGAATATGTGTAACATCACGTTCGAGATTCATCAAAAATAAACCATTGACCAGCGGGGCATGACCATAAAACATATCTCTCAAATAAATAGAACAACCATTATTCTCAGATTTAAATGAGTAGCCATCTCGAATTAAACGAGATCCAGATACAATGTTCATGCTCAAAGCTGGCACTAAATAACAATTATTGAGGTTTAAAACTAATCCCGTGGGTAGATGCAGAGGTAGCGTGCCAACGGCGATCACATCGACCTTGGAACCATTCCCGACGCGCATCGTCACCTCGTCCTTTGCCAGTCTCCGTTTATTCCGTAGTTCCTGCTTTGAGTTACAAATATGAGCAACCGCACCGGTATCAAATACCCAGGAGCTACTACGAGTACTGGTAAGGTACACATCAATTACTTGTATATCACATATACCTTGGGTGTTGCCGGCCTTCTTCTTATCCGCTAAATATTTGGGGCAGTTCCGCTTCCAGTGACCACTTCCCTTGCAATAAAAGCACTCAGTCTCGGGCTTGGGTCCATTCTTTGACTTCTTCCCGGTAACTGGCTTACCGGGCACGGCAAGTCCCTTGCCGTCCTTCTTGAAGTTATTCTTACCCTTGCCCTTCTTGAACTTAGTGGTTTTATTCACCATCAACACTTGATGTTCTTTTCTGATCTCTACCTCAGCTGATTTCAGCATTGAATATACCTCGGGAATGGTCTTTTCCATCCCCTGCATATTGTAGTTCATCACAAAGCTCTTGTAGCTTGGTGGAAGCGACTGGAGGATTCTGTCAATAACCGCGTCATCCGGGAGATTAACTCCCAGCTGAGACAAGCGGTTGTGCAACCCAGACATTCTGAGTATGTGCTCACTAACAGAACTGTTCTCCTCCATTTTATAGCTGAAGAACTTGTCGGAGACATCATATCTCTCGACCCGGGCATGAGCTTGAAAAACCAGTTTCAGCTCCTCGAACATCTCATATGCTCCATGTTTCTCAAAACACTTTTGGAGACGGTTCTAAGCTGTAAAGCATGCCGCACTGAACGAGGGAGTAATCATCAGCACGCTGCTGCCAAGCGTTCATAACGTCTTGGTTCTCAGGGATTGGTGCTTCACCTAGCGGTGCTTCTAAGACATAATCTTTCTTGGCTGCTATGAGGATGATCCTCAGGTTCCGGACCCAGTCCGTATAGTTGCTGCCATCATCTTTCAGCTTGGTTTTCTCTAGGAACGCGTTGAAATTGAGGACAACGTGGGCCATTTGATCTACAATACATAGTGTAAAGATTTAGACTAAGTTCATGATAATTAAGTTCATATAATCAAATTATTTAATGAACTCCCACTCAGATAGACATCCCTCTAGTCATCTAAGTGAAACATGATCCAATTCGACTAGGCCGTGTCCGATCATCACGTGAGACGGACTAGTCAAGATCGGTGAACATCTCCATGTTGATCGTATCTTCTATACGACTCATGCTCGACCTTTCGGTCCTCCGTGTTCCGAGGCCATGTCTGTACATGCTAGGCTCGTCAAGTGAACCTAAGTGTATTGCGTGTGTTCCGAGGCCATGTCTGTACATGCTAGGCTCGTCAACACCCGTTGTATTCGAACGTTAGAATCTATCACACCCGATCATCACGTGGTGCTTCGAAACAACGAACCTTCGCAACGGTGCACAGTTAGGGTGAACACTTTCTTGAAATTATTATAAGGGATCATCCTACTTGCTACAGTCGTTCTAAGCAAATAAGATGCAAAAACATGATAAACATCACATGCAATCAAATAGTGACATGATATGGCCAATATCATCATGCTCCTTTGATCTCCATCTTCGGGGCACCATGATCATCTTTGTCACCGGCATGACACCATGATCTCCATCATCATGATCTCCATCATTGTGTCTTCATGAAGTCGTCACGCCAACGATTACTTCTACTTGTATAGCTAACGCGTTTAGCAACAAAGTAAAGTAAATTACATGGCGTTATTCAATGACACGCAGGTCATGCAAAATAATAAAGACAACTCCTATGGCTCCTGCCGGTTGTCATACTCATCGACATGCAAGTCGTGATTCCTATTACAAGAATATGATCAATCTCATACATCACATATATCATTCATCACATCTTCTGGCCATATCACATCACATAGCACTTGCTGCAAAAACAAGTTAGACGTCCTCTAATTGTTGTTGCAAGTTTTTACGTGGTTTGTAGGTTTCTAGCAAGAACGTTTTCTTACCTACGTATGACCACAACGTGATTTGCCAATTTCTATTTACCCTTCATAAGGACCCTTTTCATCGAATCTGTTCCGACTAAAGTAGGAGAGACAGACACCCGCTAGCCACCTTATGCAACTAGTGCATGTCAGTCGGTGGAACCTGTCTCACGTAAGCGTACGTGTAAGGTCGGTCCGGGCCGCTTCATCCTACAATGCCGTCGAAACAAGAAACGACTAGTAGCGGCAAGAAGAATTGGCAATCTCATCCGGGACTCCGAACAACTTTCGGGTTTCCGCATACATATATCTCTATAACCCTAGCGTCACCGGACCTTAAGTGTGTAGACCCTACGGGTTCGGGAGACATGCAGACATGACCGAGACGCCTCTCCGGTCAATAACCAACAGCGGGATCTGGATACCCATGTAGGCTCCCACATGCTCCACGATGATCTCATCGGATGAACCACGGTGTCGAGGATTCAATCAATCTGTATGCAATTCCTTTTATCAATCGGTATGTTACTTGCCCGAGATTCGATCGTCGGTATCCCAATACCTTGTTCAATCTCGTTACCGACAAGTCTCTTTACTCGTACCGCAATGCATGATCCCGTGACCAACGCCTTAGTCACATTGAGCTCATTATGATGATGCATTACCGAGTGGGCCCAGAGATACCTCTCCGTCATACGGAGTGACAAATCCCAGTCTCGATCCGTGCCAACCCAACAGACACTTTCGGAGATACCCGTAGTGCACCTTTATAGTCACCCAGTTACGTTGTGACGTTTGGCACACCCAAAGCACTCCTACGGTATCCGGGAGTTGCACGATCTCATGGTCTAAGGAAAAGATACTTGACATTGGAAAAGCTCTAGCAAACGAAACTACACGATCTTTTATGCTATGCTTAGGATTGGGTCTTGTCCATCACATCATTCTCCTAATGATGTGATCCCGTTATCAATGACATCCAATGTCCATAGTCAGGAAACCGTGACTATCTGTTGATCAACGAGCTAGTCAACTAGAGGCTTACTAGGGACAGGTTGTGGTCTATGTATTCACACATGTATCACGATTTCCGGACAATACAATTATAGCATGAATAATAGACAATTACCATGAACAAAGAAATATAATAATAACCATTTATTATTGCCTCTAGGGCATATTTCCAACAAAATGGTTTGCTAACTAAAATAAATAAATAAAAAGGAAAAAGAACTAAAACTAAAACAAACAAAAAAGAAAAAGAACTGCCCCCCTAACTGGGCCTTGGCCCAGTTGGCCGTGTGGCCGAGCGGCCTGCCGCCCCCCCCCCCCCCCCCCCCCCCCCGCGCGCCCCTGGCCTACTAGGCCCCCACCAGTAAACCCTAGCCGTAACCCCCCACTTCCCCCACTCGTCTCCCCTCTCACTCCCTCGTCTCCCCCTCTCGATCCCGATCTGGATCGGGATGGGGACGAACCACCGACGCCCGCCGCTAGCCCCTGCCGTCCTCGACGACCATCGCCACCCACCGCAGGTCGGCTGAAGCTCCTCCGCCGGACCGCCCCATCGCCGCCCCGCATCTGGCTCCATACATCGTCGCCGCGGACCCCGATCCCATCGCCCCCGTCGCTCGCCCGGAGCCACGTCGTCGACCATCGACAACTCGCCGGACCGCATCCTCGTCACCGTCGTTCATCCCCATCCTCCTCCTCGCCGAACGGCTCGTCCTCGCCTCCTCCCCGGCTTGCTTCATCGCGCCTCGCCGCCCGATCCCCTGCAACGCACGTGAGGTTCCCCTCCCTTCTCCTCTTCTCATCGGTCGCCTCGCACACTGTCCCGTCGCCGCGCGCCCCGCTAGCTCACTCGCGCGCTGCGCCTGTGCTTCCCCGTGGTTCAGGCCCGCCTCCGACGTGGCCACCCCACATCCCGCCTCTGCTCGTCGCGACTCCGCGCACATGTTCGCCATCGCCCAACCGCGCTCACCGTCGTCTCCACGCTCCGGCTACACCCCGCACACGGCCGCGACACGCCTTCTCGCCTTGCTGCTCGCCGCGGCCCCGCTTACCTCTTCTGTACCTGAACGCCGAACCACGTGCGCTCGTTGTGGCCGCGTTCGGCCGCCGCAACTCCACGCGCCCCCTGGCCACCTCTGCCCAGCACCGCCGCCGACCCCTGCGCCGTCGTCGCCCGCCGGCGAGCGCGTGCCCCGGCTCGCCGTGCCTTCCTCCCCCGTTGGCCGTGCCTGAGGCAGCGGACGGGCGCCTGATTGCGCCCGTTGCGGCTGCAACCGCACGCCCGCAGCGCCCGTCGCCGTTAGCCTGCCCGCTAAGGCCAAGTGGCCCAATGACAGCCGGGGCCTACGCACAGAACGAAAAAGAAAAGGAAAAAAATGAATTAAAAAATAATAATAAATAAAATAAATAAAAATAAAATAATAATAATAATAATAACAAATTAATTAATAAATATATAAATAAAAATAAATAATAAAAATAAATAAATAATTAATTAATTAAGATAATTAATTAACTTAATTAATCATGTTAATATTAATTAATGAAAGTTAACTAATCCTAATAAATTAATCTAATTAACCTGTTAGTTTAATTAAACAGAATTAGTTTAATTAAACCCTAATTAACCTAACAGAGAATGACAGGTGGGTCCCACTGGACCCACATGTCAGTTTGACTTAGTCAACCCCTGCTGACTGCTGATGTCAGCATGACATCATGCTGATGTCGTAAATACAATTTCGAATTAAATTAAATGATTAATTAAATTCCAGAAATTAGTAAATCTTTAGAAAATCATATCTTTTAAACCGTAGCTCAGATGAAAATACTTTCTACATGAAAGTTGCTCAGAACGACGAGACGAATCCAGATACGCAGTCCGTTCGTCCACCACACGTCCCTAGCATAGTGAACCTGCAACATTTCACCTCCGGTTCATCTGTCCGAAAACGTGAAACACCGGGGATATTTTCCCGAATGTTTCCCCCCTTCACCGGTATCGCTTACTACCGCGTTAGGGCATACCTAGCACCGCGTTTTGCCTCCTTATGTTTTGTGATGCTTATGTTTGCATTGTATTTACTGTTCCTTCCCCCTCTTCTCTCCGATAGACTACGAGACCGACACTGCTGCTGCCCAGTTCGACTACGGAGTTGACGACCCCTCCTACTTGCCAGAGCAACCAGGCAAGCCCCCCCTTGATCACCAGATATCACCTATTCTTCTCTATACTGCTTGCATTAGAGTGGTGTAGCATGTTACTGCTTTCGGTTAATCCTATTCTGCTGCATAGCCTGTCATTGTTGCTACAGTTGTTACCTTTACCTGCAATCCTACATGCTTAGTATAGGATGCTAGTGTTCCATCAGTGGCCCTACACTCTTGTCCGTCTGCCATGCTATACTACTGGGCCGTGATCACTTTGGGAGGTGATCACGGGTATATACTATATACATTATATACATGACACATGTGGAGACTAAAGTCGGGTCGGCTCGAGGAGTACCCGCAAGTGATTCTGATGAGGGGGCTGAAAGGACAGGTGGCTCCACCCCGGTAGAGGTGGGCCTGGGTTCCTGACGGCCCCCGACTGTTACTTTATGGCGAAGCGACAGGGCAGGTTGAGACCGCCTAGGTGAGAGGTGGGCCTGGCCCTGGTCGGCGTTCGCGGATGCTTAATACGCTTAACGAGATCTTGGTATTTGATCTGAGTCTGGCCATTTGGTCTATACGCACTAACCATCTACGCGGGAGTAGTTATGGGTATCCCGGCGTCGTGGTATCAGTCGAAGCTCTTTTGACGTCAGCGACTGAGTGGCGCGCTCCGCATTGGACCGTAAGCTCGCGCTTGTATTAAGGGGGCTAGGTCCGCTTCCGGCCGCGTACGCAACGTGCAGGTGTGCATAGGGCGATGGGCCTAGACCGCTGCGCGCATAGGTTTAGACCGGCGTGCTGACCTCTCTGTTGAGCCTAGGTGGGGCTGCGACGCGTTGGTCTTACGAGGCCGGGCATGACCCAGAAAAGTGTGTCCGGCCAAATGGGATCGAGCGTGTTGGGTTATGTGGTGCACCCCTGCAGGGAAGTTTATCTATTCGAATAGCCGTGTCCCTCGGTAAAAGGACGACCCGGAGTTGTACCTTGACCTTATGACAACTAGAACTGGATACTTAATAAAACACACCCTTCCAAGTGCCAGATATAACCCGGTGGTCGCTCTCTAACAGGGTGACGAGGAGGGGATCGCCGGGTAGGATTATGCTATGCGATGCTACTTGGAGGACTTCAATCTACTCTCTTCTAGTTGCTGCAAGATGGAGATGGTCAGAAGCGTAGTCTTCGACAGGATTAGCTATCCCCCTCTTATTCTGGCATTCTGCAGTTCAGTCCACTGATATGGCCCTTTACACATATACCCATGCATATGTAGTGTAGCTCCTTGCTTGCGAGTACTTTGGATGAGTACTCACGGTTGCTTTCTCCCTCTTTTCCCCTTTCTATACCTGATTGTCGCAACCAGATGCTGGAGTCCAGGAGCTAGAGATCCCGAGGATGATGCTACATGGAGTTCGGCTTCGAGGAGTAGTTAGGAGGTCCCAGGCAGGAGGCCTTGCCTTTTTGATCGTTGCTACTTTTGTGCTAGCCTTCTTAAGGCAAACTTGTTTAACTTACGTCTGTACTCAGAAATTGTTGCTTGCGCTGACTCATCTGTGACCGAGCACTTGTATTCGAGCCCTCGAGGCCCCTGGCTTGTATTATGATGCTTGTATGACTTATTTATGTTGTAGAGTTGTGTTGTGATATCTTCCCGTGAGTCCCTGACCTTGATCGTACACATTTGCGTGCATGATTAGTGTATGGTCAAATCGGGGGCGTCACAAGTTGGTATCAGAGCCGACTGCCTGTAGGAATCCCCCTTTCCAACCCCTTGGCCGAAGTCGAGTCTAGTCATTGAAAAACTTTTACTAACATGGCTGTGTGGCTTACGGGCCCACGTCGCCATTGGGTGGTATTAGGATCTTTTATTCCTCGTCTATACTCTGGGACTCTGGTCTCTCTTCTATTCGGGTTAAGTGAATTTTACTAAATCTAACATTAGGATCTCGTTATCACTTTCACCCGGAGAGCCCCTTATTACTGATGATTGTCTGCTGCACGTGAAGACCCTGAAGATACTCTCCGCTGATAACCCGAGAACTTGTGTTCATTGCTTTTGCAATTCCCTTTTATCGATAAACTCCTATGAATAACCACGTATACTCGCCATTCATACAATGTTTCCCAGTTGATCTTGTTATTACAAGATACCCCGACATTCTCTCTGTTGTTCCGAGAATCCTTTGAGCTTACTGCCTTGCTGTTCTTTGTCACCTGAATACCCCTACGGATAATTCTCGCACTTACCGAGTATCCGGTCATCCCCAGTTGTTTCAAGTATTCCACAATAGTCTTCAAAATGCTATTCAATCTTCCGATAATCCTCAGGAGCCTATTGCTCTTGAAATTCTTGTTTGCTTGCATTATGGTTAATCCCAAAATTCTCGTAATCTTATTGGCATCTCTTGTCATTATCATTTTGAGACCGTTGATTCAATTTGTTGCAAATGCTCACAATCCTCAATCATACCCTAGAATTCATTCTTCCGGCTCAGACGTCATTTTAAACGTGAGCTGGATCTCGACCTATCAAATTGCCATCGATTGTACCCCTAAGCCTATTCAACTTATCCATCCTTGATCAGAGCATTGCTTCTGACCCCCCTGAGTTGGAAATCATAATTCTTTTGCATTTGAACTTTGAGTTAGTCAGTTGTTTCTATAATCAGATCTCCTGGCATTCTTCTTCCTCTGGTTGAGTACCGATGCTCACATCAGATCCCTTGTGGACCATCGGTTCCCTTGTTGGATTTTATCCGACAGTGTCCTTCCTATTGAATAACCTTGTGAGCCTTTCCAGGGGTATATAATGCCTTTGGTAAATTGTATCATCTGATTTTGAACAATGCCCTTCTTTCGAGCTTGTAATATTTACTCCGAAGTTTGTGGTATATGTTCCTAAGATGCCTTGATGGGTTGAACCTATGCCTTTCATAATACGTGTGAACTCGAAAGTTTTCATGAGTCATACTCTTCTGGTATTTTGCCAGATAAAAATTTTCCACACTGCAACTTCATCAAACGCGAGAAGTGAATGAAAGGTTATGCATTGAAGAAGTGGGAGTCGACCTTGAACTTTGTGTTCATGCCCATGGACATGATGTATACCTTATCATGGAAGCTTCTCTTAAAATAATTGTCCCCTTGTAATAAGTTCATCTGGTATCCGTGGACGTCGTTCCGACCATGTTCTCCTTTAAATACCATTTCTCGTACAAGTTTAAGCACTTGTCTTCTGTAAGAGCAATACCCCATTCCAACCTCTACTTTGGTTTGTCGTCGAGTATTACCCCCTGGTATCTCGAGATTATCACGGAACTGCATAACTTCTTATGAGTTCTCCATCAAGTATTACATTCTCATGGATTCCAATTTTTCACGGGCTCCGAGTTATTAAACACTCAAGGACATCGATAACTGAATCGACTCCGCATCATGATTAAACAACTCTTAATAATCTCCTTTGTTTACGAGTTCGTACCCGATCACGTCATCCCTAGCCTGCTCGGCTATGTTATTATCGTGCCGATTTTAACTGTGCTACCTGGTCTTTATTCCCGGAGCACCACCTTCGACGCTGAGCTAAGCTTACGTCGATTTTCCTCGTCATATCATTTTGCCTTGAACAGCAAGCTTGATTTCGAGTTTGTGTCGTACCCCTAGTTCCAATAACTTTTCGCTTCATCATTCCTTTGACTTGATGTCATCGTCGATCGATTACCTCTTCATAAATTCTCGCTACAAATGTGTCGTGAACATCATCAACATTCTGAACTCTTCCAAGATATCTATCGAATTCTGGATGAGAAATACCATCCTTTCCCTCGATGATTTGTTTTATCATCGACCATTTTATCGCCTTCCATTCAACACAAACTTGTTCGTGTTTTGTGTTGTACCTTGATTTCCTTGCTATCTAGCTTATGATATGTTCTACCTTGGAGTATTACCATCTTTTATGTCAAGTATGTCGTAAGAATTTCACCACCTCGTATGACATCTTGGTACAGTGATACTTCTCCTCATCACCATTCTTTTTTGGACCCCGTGTTGTTTCTAAAAGGACTACCGACAAATGGTCTGTGATGTGTAAATTCTAAACTTCTAGCAACCCTATTGCTTTGAAGTTATTGGTCTATAGTTTCATTCTACGTCTATGGCTTAATGACTCACCATTCGAACATTGATTGTGCTACCTAGCCCATATTTCGGGTGCACATTTCAACCAATGTTTAACTGTGTATGTTTTCCTCGAGCATACATCATTAAGTCATTCGAACTAGCTAATGTTATCTCCTTGTTCACATAGTGGTGGAAATCCATCTTTTGGAAATCTCAATGGATTGTCGCTGAGACAATCAGTCACCTCCTCACCTCTCCTTGATGTAATGATGAACCCTTATTCGGAACTCGCTTCCACAGTTCATCTCCCGAGAATCTTCGATGTCGTTTCGACAATTTGTGTTGCACCTTTCTTCTCAGGCATCCTGAGTCTGAGTTATCCTGACACCAATCAGATCTGAATCTCGGTCAGATATGATGGTTGGAACATATTTCCAAGAGTAATAACATTGGCCTATTTATGACCCGGTAAGGTGATGATACCCAGCACACCTGGTCGGAGGCCCTATTGTTATAGATTCCTCTTCAGCAAGGTTAGCTATTCTTCCAGGAGGAAATCGTAAGACTTATTCTATAAGTTGTTCCTGATGGATCCTTTTTGTTTCCAGAGTCTGATCTTCACCTGTTGACCATGTCAATGCTATCTCGAAGCATGTCTATGGTACTCCGATTTTCAACGGGAACATTTGAAGCCCAATGCTAAATGTTTCCTGCTCAATTATCCAAACACCATTGTATGGGTAATGTCATGAAATTTCTCTCCCCTACCTAAAGAGTTTTCTACATTATATCCTGTCATGGATATCATGCTCAGCTTGTCCTTGGGAAGGATATACCCTTGAAATATGTGTTTAAACACATTTTCCTTTCCATTCTTCTGTTTAATCTGATAATCATATATTTCTTTCCATTGTTTGGTTTAACCTTTCTGGTGATCTATATGATCTAAGCAGTAATATTCTCCTGCTTATGTAAACACCTCGGTGTACAACTCTGTCAGTAAGACCCTGTTACTATTGTTGGTGACTTTTCGGTAACCACCGATGGACGAGAACTTTGCCTAATGGTCTGCCTCGTTTTAACAAGCAGGAAAATGGTTCTCTTCGTCCCTCGCCCTTGGTACCAACGTGTTGCCGACATAACTGACAGGGTATTCTCTGACATGCCTTACTATCATGACCGTGCAAGATGTCACTGCTCCTATAAAAAAAACCACATGGTGGGCCCATAACCCACAGTTCCAAAAGATCGAAACCTGACTCTCCTGTACACCCCCTGTTCCCAAAGTTATTCCTCGCGCGTGGCCTCGTATGTAATTCACGGGCCATCGTCCCAAGTGATCCATTCTGGTATCGGACACAATACTTATTCCCGTTGCTCTGAACCCCTTTTCACTCTGTTTCAGGCAATGAACGATTGCCTATCCGCTCAAAACTTCTTATTGCACTGTCCTACTCTGCTCTCGATGTGTTTCATTTGTTCAACTCGAAGGATACTCATATGTTCATTCTTGGGATACCCCCCAGATGATTTTCCCTTATAACATCCTATCGTTGAAGAGCTGCCCCTTACCTATTCGTAAGTACGATGGAGTTCCCCGAAGAAAGGACGACAACATCATCATGATGCATAGGAATAAATAATTGAGGACATCAACGAAAGGGATTAACTCCTTCGAGAAGATCCGTTATAATTTCGTAACCAGAACTTTCCCCCTTACCCCACCTCTTAAATCTCGGGACGAGATTTCTTGTAGTGGAGGAGAATTGTGACGCCCGGATAATTAAGCTACAGTAATCCCTCGTTAACGATGCCACGTCACCCCGTTACTGTTGATAAACTCTCGATGGTTCAGAACCGAAACAAATTCAAAATTTAAATAAAAGCAAACAACAAAAGTTTTCAGATGTTAAAACTAAAATGTTCGGATCATGATAAATATTGCGTAGGTAGTTATGGTGAAGAACCCTTATTTTAAATAAAATACCGATAGTAGATAAAACCGCGGCCAAACCTTTTTTTAAACTACTTTTAAATACTAAACAAATATTAACTAATTCTTTTGGTCACCAACTTTGTTGAGGAGGTGACCTACGTTATTTTGCTAATTTAGGAGCTGGGATTATACTTTTGTAAAATGGTTTGCTAACTAAAATAAATAAATAAAAAGGAAAAAGAACTAAAACTAAAACAAACAAAAAAGAAAAAGAAAAACAACTGCCCCCCTGACTGGGCCTTGGCCCAGTTGGCCGTGTGGCC
>NC_057805.1:138265514-138266311 GCF_018294505.1 Triticum aestivum
TCTCACTCCCTCATCTCCCCCTCTCGATCCCGATCTGGATCGGGATGGGGACGAACCACCGACGCCCGCCGCTAGCCCCTGCCGCCCTCGACGACCATCGCCACCCACCGCAGGTCGGCTGAAGCTCCTCCGCCGGACCGCCCCATCGCCGCCCCGCATCTGGCTCCATACATCGTCGCCGCGGACCCCGATCCCGTCGCCCCCGTCGCTCGCCCGGAGCCACGTCGTCGACCATCGACAACTCGCCGGACCGCATCCTCGTCTCCGTCGTTCGTCCGCATCCTCCTCCTCGCCGAACGGCTCGTCCTCGCCTCCTCCCCGGCTTGCTTCATCGCGCCTCGCCGCCCGATCCCCTGCAACGCACGTAAGGTTCCCCTCCCTTCTCCTCTTCCCATCCGTCGCCGCGCACACTGTCCCGTCGCCGCGCGCCCCGCTAGCTCACTCGCGCGCTGCGCCTGTGCTTCCCCGTGGTTCAGGCCCGCCTCCGACGTGGCCACCCCACATCCCGCCTCTGCTCGTCGCGACTCCGCGCACGTGTTCGCCATCGCCCGATCGCGCTCACCGTCGTCTCCACGCTCCGGCTACACCCCGCGCACGGCCGCGACACGCCTTCTCGCCTTGCTGCTCGCCGCGGCCCCGCTTACCTCTTCTGTACCTGAACGCCGAACCACGTGCGCTCGTTGTGGCCGCGTTCGGCCGCCGCAATTCCACGCGCCCCCTGGCCACCTCTGCCCAGCACCGCCGCCGACCCCTGCGCCGTCGTCGCCCGCCGGCGAGCGCGTGCCCCGGCTCGCCGT
>NC_057805.1:138267090-138289356 GCF_018294505.1 Triticum aestivum
ATAAATAAATAAATAATTAAGATAATTAATTAACTTAATTAATCATGTTAATATTAATTAATGAAAGTTAACTAATCCTAATAAATTAATCTAATTAACCTGTTAGTTTAATTAAACAGAATTAGTTTAATTAAACCCTAATTAACCTAACAGAGAATGACAGGTGGGTCCCACTGGACCCACATGTCAGTTTGACTTAGTCAACCCCTGCTGACTGCTGATGTCAGCATGACATCATGCTGATGTCGTAAATACAATTTCGAATTAAATTAAATGATTAATTAAATTCCAGAAATTAGTAAATCTTTAGAAAATCATATCTTTTAAACCGTAGCTCAGATGAAAATACTTTCTACATGAAAGTTGCTCAGAACGACGAGACGAATCCGGATACGCAGTCCGTTCGTCCACCACACGTCCCTAGCATAGTGAACCTGCAACATTTCACCTCCGGTTCATCTATCCGAAAACGTGAAACACCGGGGATATTTTCCCGGATGTTTCCCCCCTTCACCGGTATCGCTTACTACCGCGTTAGGGCATACCTAGCACCGCGTTTTGCCTCCTTATGTTTTGTGATGCTTATGTTTGCATTGTATTTACTGTTTCTTCCCCCTCTTCTCTCCGATAGACTACGAGACCGACACTGCTGCTGCCCAGTTCGACTACGGAGTTGACGACCCCTCCTACTTGCCAGAGCAACCAGGCAAGCCCCCCCTTGATCACCAGATATCACCTATTCTTCTCTATACTGCTTGCATTAGAGTGGTGTAGCATGTTACTGCTTTCGGTTAATCCTATTCTGCTGCATAGCCTGTCATTGTTGCTCCAATTGTTACCTTTACCTGCAATCCTACATGCTTACTATAGGATGCTAGTGTTCCATCAGTGGCCCTACACTCTTATCCGTCTGCCATGCTATACTAGTGGGCCGTGATCACTTTGGGAGGTGATCACGGGTATATACTATATACATTATATACATGACACATGTGGAGACTAAAGTCGGGTCGGCTCGAGGAGTACCCGCAAGTGATTCTGATGAGGGGACTGAAAGGACAGGTGGCTCCACCCCGGTAGAGGTGGGCCTGGGTTCCTGATGGCCCCCGACTGTTACTTTATGGCGAAGCAACAGGGCAGGTTGAGACCGCCTAGGTGAGAGGTGGGCCTGGCCCTGGTCGGCGTTCGCGGATGCTTAATACGCTTAACGAGATCTTGGTATTTGATCTGAGTCTAGCCATTTGGTCTATACGCACTAACCATCTACGCGGGAGTAGTTATGGGTATCCCGGCGTCGTGGTATCAGCCGAAGCTCTTTTGACGTCAGCGACTGAGTGGCGTGCGCCGCATTGGACCGTAAGCTCGCACTTGTATTAAGGGGGCTAGGTCTGCTTCCGGCCGCGTACGCAACGTGCAGGTGTGCATAGGGCGATGGGCCCAGACCCCTGCGCGCATAGGTTTAGACCGGCATGCTGACCTCTCTATTGAGCCTAGGTGGGGCTACGACGCGTTGATCTTACGAGGCCGGGTGAAAGATCGTGGATGTCGCCTAGAGGGGGGTGAATAGGCGCTTTAAAATAATTACGGTTTAGGCTTGAACAAATGCGGAATAAACCTAGCGGTTAATTTGACAAGCACAAAACCTACAACAACTAGGCTCACCTATGTGCACCAACAACTTATGCTAAGCAAGATAAACAACTAAGTGATAGCAAGATATATGACAAGAAACAATATGGCTATCACAAAGTAAAGTGCGTAAGTAAAGGGTTCGGTTAAGAGATAACCGAGGCACGTGGAGACGACGATGTATCCCGAAGTTCACACCCTTGCGGATGCTAATCTCCGTTTGGAGCGGTGTGGAGGCACAATGCTCCCCAAGAAGCCACTAGGGCCACCGTAATCTCCTCACGCCCTCGCACAATGCAAGATGCCGTGATTCCACTAAGGGACCCTTGAGGGCGGTCACCGAACCCGTACAAATGGCAACCCTTGGGGGCGGTCACCGAACCCGTACACTTTGGCAACCCTTGGGGGCGGTCACCGGTACCCGTCAAATTGCTCGGGGCGATCTCCACAACCTAATTGGAGACCCCGACGCTTGCCCGGAGCTTTACACCACAATGATTGAGCTCCGAACACCACCAACCGTCTAGGGTGCCCAAGCACCCAAGAGGAACAAGCTCAAGGGCACCAAGCACCCAAGAGTAATAAGCTTCTCAACTTGTAACTTCCACGTATCACCGTGGAGAACTCAAACCGATGCACCAAATGCAATGGCAAGGGCACACGGAGTGCCCAAGTCCTTCTCTCTCAAATCCCACCAAAGCAACTAATGCTAGGGAAGAAAATGAGAGGAAGAA
The DNA here is from genome assembly GCF_018294505.1 of Triticum aestivum. NCBI lineage: Eukaryota > Viridiplantae > Streptophyta > Magnoliopsida > Poales > Poaceae > Triticum > Triticum aestivum. The sequence continues at coordinate 138,269,454 of NC_057805.1, forward strand.
CAAGAAGGAGAACACCAAGAACTCCAAGATCTAGATCCAAGGGGTTCCCCTCACATAGAGGAGAAAGTGATTTGTGGAAATGTGGATCTAGATCTCCTCTCTCTTTTCCCTCAAAAACTAGCAAGGATCCATGGAGGGATTGAGAGTAAGCAAGCTCGAAGAAGGTCAACAATGGGGGAAGAACACGAGCTCAAGAGATAAGGTTCATTGGGGAAGAAGACCCCCTTTTATAGAAGGGGAAAAATCCAACCGTTATGTGCTCAGCCCGCACACGAGCGGTACTACCGCTCCACGAGCAGTACTACCGCTCTGGCGGAAGAAGCAGGGAAAAAGGAGCAACCAAACATGAACCTTGGGGCGGTAGTACCGCTTATAAGCGGTACTACCGCGCACCCCAGCGGTACTACCGCTGGAGGAGCAGAACACGGGACCAAAAAAACAGTAGCGGTACTACCGCCCGACCCGAGCGGTACTACCGCCCATCAGGGCGGTACTACCGCTTATAGGTGGAACTGCCGCGCCTTACTGCCGTGCAACTACTGCAAAACTCGACACGAAAAATGCAAGACCCAAAATCGAGGCGGTACCAGTGCGGAACCGTAGCCGTACTACCGCTTATGGCCATAGGCGGTACTACCGCTTTGGACAGCTGTACTACCGCTTGGGGTGACAAGCGGTACTGCCGCTCTGGCCGCGGTACTACCGCTAGGAAACCAAGACTGCCATAACTTCTGCATATGAGCTCCGAATTGAGCAAACTCAAGCTTGTTGGATAGAGAAAGACGAGTAGCATCAAAACAGCGACCTCCAACCGAGAAACCTCCAACCGAGAAGAGGCAGGGGAGGTATGCCAAAAAATAGAGGAGTGAAACCTCCAACCGAGAAGAACCGGCATAACCTCCAACATCGAAAACATCATAGAAGATGCGAGTGAACCCCGTTTTCGATGAACTCGAGCTTGTCATCAAGATGACCATAAGCTCCAAAACTCACAAAGAGAAGAACCAAACCAGAACCAACAAAGATGATGCAAGGATGCAATGGTTTGAGCTCTCTATGAACGATACGATCAAGCTACTCATCGAGAGCCCCCCTTGATAGTATGGCAATCGATCCTATAACCCGGTCTCCCAACTACCATCATGAGACCGGTAAAATAGAAAACCTATCAAGAGCAAACCTTTGCCTTGCACATGGTCCACTTGAGCTAGATGATGACGATCTTGACTCCCTCAAGTTGGACCACCTTTCTTGGTTGTGTTGGCTCGATGAAGACTAGTTGGTTGCTCCCCCGTACTCCACTATGGGTGAGCCACTCTTCCGCACATCTTCACCAGTCCATTGTCACCACAATGGACGGCAAGCTTCAAGCATTTGATCTCGTCATGATGCTTCACTTGAACTTGCGCACCGCAACATCTTCACAAGTCCATTGTCGCCACAATGGACGGCAAGCTTCAAGCATTTGATCTCTTCATGATGCTTCACTTGAACTTGCACACCGCAACCTAACCCCACAAAGAAATCTCACGAAGATCATGGGTTAGTACACAAAGCGTAATCGACAATGCTTACCACACCATGGGTTCGCTTGATCCCTCTCGGTACATCTTGTGCGCTTTGTGTGTTGATCAACTTGATTCACTCTTGACTTAGTCTTGATCAACCTTGACTCTTTCCAACTCTCTTCATTTGGATGATGTCTTGAAGGTAAACATGAATGATCACACAATCTTCTTCTTCAAGACATGCTTGCAATAAGTTCTACTCTCACATGACCAATCTTTGGATAATTCCTTAATAACACCTTGGTCACCACATGAACTCCTTGAAACCAACACATGGACTTCAAGAAATGCCTATGGACAAATCCTTCAAATATAACTCAAGGCAACCATTAGTCCATAGAGATTGACATCAATTACCAAAACCAAACATGGGGGCACCGCATGTTCTTTCAATCTCCCCCATTTTGGTAATTGATGACAATCACTTTCAAGAGAGTTTATATAAGGAATTATGCATCACCGTGTAATGCAACAACCAATAATGCATACGTACATGTAATGCAACAACCAATAATGCATACATATGAGATGCAAATGCTTAGGAACAAAACCAAAGCAAGGAGAAAACGCTGAAGACTTCTCCACAAAACTCTCTGAAACTTCTCCCCCATTGGCATCGATTGCCAAAATGGGTGAAAAGCTTAGAAGGCCAATATAAAAGGTGTTCCTACATAAATTGTGTATTTCTCAACAAGAGAGTGGAATGCAATACACATGTCCAACGGTAAATACATGGAGGAAAACAAACTATATTGAGGCCCAAAGATTGCACAAGATAGATATGCCACAAAGACATAACAAAGAGAGAAACACGCAATCAACCAATCAAAAGATACCAATTGAAGCAAGCAATCAACGGATATCAATTGAGCCAACTAGACCAATGATCCTACATGCCACATGAATAAAAGATATTATGATATGAGCAAAAGAGTGTTCTAAAGAAACTAGAGAAGCTCCCCATGATTTGTGCACACAAGAATATTCGTATTTGGATACAAAGTGCACAAAATAGGATCATAGCTCCCCCAAGATCAATAGAACCTCACGACAAGTGCAAGATAGCAACATAGTGTTCTAAAGACACTCGTGAAGCTCTCCATGATTTGTGCACTCCTTACAATATTTGCATTAGGATACCAAGTGCACAAAATTGGATCATCACTCCCCGAAAATCAATAGAAACTCACAACAAGTGCAAGTGAGCATGTGGGAAACAAAGCCTAGCACTTACAACAAACAAATGGTTGAGCAACATATAAAAGAGGCAACTTAAGAGTAGGCTCAACCAAAATGATGTGTGTGAGTCATGGCAAAGCACTTGAGAAGACTAATGTACGAATGAGCATTAAGTATCAACATAGTCTTGGATAGTGGAGATACAAGGTGCATGACATGTCCTCCCCACACACACCAAACTAGCAAAAGGGTTCACAAGCATACTAAAAATGCAAAATGAATAACCAACACTTGTGATAACCCATGGTGAAGATAGAAGATGAATGCCTCATCAAGACGAGGGATACCAATTAAGATGGCAAAAGCCTCGTAGAGATAAGCATGAGGAAAATAATCTTCACCACACAGGAGTGCATCAAGATGCAACGAGATAAGACATGCACTCAAGGCAAAAGCTTTCACGGAGCCACCAAAGAAATAACAAGAAAGACAAGGTGGACGTGAAAGAAAGGATATCATCTAGAGATGTAATTTCCCTCAAGTGTATAAGGTTCTAGGTAGACAAGATCATGATGATATATATCTACAAAGAAGGATGTACACCCGAAATAGTTACAACACGAAGGAACAAGATATCCAAAAGAAGTCATAGATATACCAATAAGATATTTGCTTGGAAGCATAGCACATGGCTAGATATGGTCTTATTGTACATAAATGAATTCCTACCACACAATCATCAAAGACATCACAACTAGCAACAAGAGATCATTGTCGGGATGCTTTGAGAAAGGAAACAAGTATCACAAGAGAGAATGAATAACATGCCATGATGCAACCTACACAAGGTTGATACAAGAAATGTGTGCATGAAGTATATGAAGATACTTGTTACCGAGTTGACATTGGAAGGATGTAGTAGATACCAATTGAAGGTACAAAGTAGTTCATTGATCATCCTAGCTTGACTCCAAAGATCACATGGTGACAACACCTTCCTTGTGAGTGAGCCGAGCATCCAATGCATCTCCAATTGTTCCTAGAACAACAACACAAACAAAATGGTACCCAAACTCATTAGGACCAAAGAGTTAGAAACACCAACAATACATAGGACAAACTCCACATAAATATGTGCATATAGAAATGGAAATGAAATTCATGCACATCTCATCCAATTTGAGACTTGGTGGAGTTTCCCCTATATATTGGGTCAAGAGAGAAAGCATGCCAAGGAAACTACATGAAGTTAATATGCATGCTCAAGACTTTCAAGAACCGATACCAAAATACAAGGAAATACCAAGTGAAAAGAATACCAAATGGAGAAATCATCACTTGGAAGATATCATTAAAAGATACATCAAGGAATGAGATATCCATTGGATCATCACTTGGAAGATATCATATTTATCTATTTTAAAAGAAAATTTAAGCTGACTTGTGTTCTGTCAAGTACTAATAACGTCATTTCTTCCACTGAATCAATCTGCACTGCACTTCATTCGGTTTAAACATATTTCCATCTTGCATACTAAGTGGAATTAATCCCTCGCGTCCCTTGCATCGCTCTTGCGGGCGGCGTCGGGGGAACCTAACGTCCATCCCGCGACCGCCTCCTACACCATCTCCTCCCCTCGCTGCCGCCGGGCGAAGCCCGATGCGCGGCGGTGGCGGCGGGGCCTCTCTCTCCTCCCAGCGCATGGCTGCAGCGCGAGATGCGGCGGCGCGGCGGAGGCGTGGCGTTCATGCGGGGCAGGCGCGTCGGACGGCGCGGGCGGACTGCCAGGCTGTGGCGGCTGCACGTGGGGTTTGCTCCAGGGCGGCGACGCGGGCATGGATCCAGCGTGGATCTGGTCCTACGGGCGCGGGCTCGGCCTCCCCGGGTCAGTCGGCAGGTCTCGATGGGGGATTCTCCTTGTTGGGATCTAGCAGCGATGGCCTGGATCGTCCTGATCCCGGCAGGGATGGCGGCAGTCCGTGCATGAGATGGAGGTTCTTCGAACAGATCTGGGTGAAAACCTGTCATCGTCTATTGCCATGGCCGACGGTGGCGGTGCTATTTGCGTCGTTCCCTTCCTGAAGGCATCGCTGTGGAGAAGTTCAATGCCACTCTCTGCTACCTACAGGGGAAGCCCTAGACCAGTAGGTCGGATGACGGCGGCTCCCCAGTGTCGTTTCCCCCTTGGGGGCGTCATTTTTGGAGGTTCACACGGGCTCGAGGGACTGGAGGACGGCTTCTTTGGTGGAGCGGTGCTTCATCTTACACATTGTTGGCGACGGATCTTGGCGGCGTGGCGCTGTGGAGACTCGGCGTCCGATGCGCGGAGATGGATTCGCGCAGGAGGAGGATGCTTTCTGGCGTCATGGTGGCATCAATGGCAGAGAAGCCTGGCAAGGCCGGTGCGTTAGTTTTCTATGAAGATGGATTGGTGGAAGATGGCCGCGACAACACATGAGAGTGCGTCGGACCGGTTTGTGCCCCAAACCCAGTATGTGGCTTGGTTGGGGCCTCTGGCTTTAGATGTTAGGCATTTGTGTGATGTCTATTTGGTATTAGGCTCGGGCACCCCTCCATCATATGGATAGAGTTAGCGACAGATGTTGCTAAGATAGTGGCTTCAGACTACCTGATTTATTACTTTGTATGGTCTCTGTGAATAATCAATAAAATGGCTGCATGCATCGCCCAGATGCAGAGGCCGGGGGTAATCCTCCTTTTCAAAAAAAAAACAACGTGACTTAACAAGTGAAGTATTGGCATTTGTTATTACTAAACATTCACTCATCTCCTGTAACCAAGCTGAGAGGTTCATAATGTAAAAAGTCACTAAGACAGAGCTAGACTCCTTGTAGAATTTTTTCCTTGGCAATTCATGTATTTGCCCGATTTGCCTGGCAAGAATAGTAGGATTATTCCAGGTTTGTTTTATTTCACTTGTCATCCCATGCTTTATCCCACTGTTAAGTGTACCGACTAATGATGTCCCTAGAGATTCTCTTGCTTAGGGGTTTCCTACATGAGTTGCTACTGTTGTTTGTTTTAGATATTTAGTTTAAGATCTAAATTTCACCAATATATGTGTTTTGTTTACGTTCTCTGACGTGTTTAGATGAACCTAATCACTTATGTTTATATGGATGCTATCTTCTTTTACTTATGATGTTTTTGAAAGCATTTCTGCGTAAGCAAAATGTGTCATGGGCCAGTATGCTGGAATAAACTCATATAGCCAGTTCATTTTTACCCTCTCTTTGCACGTATGATTGGGACTAGCGAATTCAAATATACAAATATGTTTTTAGAGCAAGGATGAGAAGCACTCTACACACAACCACAAGGATGATTATTCAGGTGTTTCTAGGATGGTGGAACTTGAGGTCAAACTGCATTTCTGGCATATACTTGCTGAAACATACATAAGTATGTGTTATTTCTTATAGGTTTGCACCAGAATCAAGCATTAGTACAATTGGAATTGGAATGATGAAAACACTTGTCTGAGCACAAGTGATCCTCATAATAGCAAGTTTCTAATAAATTCTGGAACTCTTCGGGAGGTTTAAGTCAGCAAAGATAGCATGTTCGCATGTGTCAAATCACTTTTTTGTACATAACTTGTCGTGGTTTTAGTTCAAAATTACTTGTCGTGGTTTTAGTTCAAATTTGAACTAAAACCACGATGAGTAATTTGGAATGGATGGAGTACCTTCAAGGATGAGTCTAGACCCACCGAGGTGCATAAGCTAGATATGTGCGCACATGAATGCTGAGGAGGCGTGCCAATGGCACGCCCCAGCCACTAGTTTTACTTTCCAGCTGGCGTGAACCATGGCCTTCCAATTCTTTTTGTTGCATGCATTCCAATCTTAGACGGCATGCATATAGAAGAACAATGCATGGGTCCTCTTATTCGTTATTCCGTCTACGTTCATACTTTATTTTTCAAAAAGGAAAAAACACGATGAATAATTGTTAAAGGCTTTCAAATCTTTACACAATTTTATATAAAAAATTCCAAACACCACTTTTCCATCCGATGATTGTGCGCAGCTGAAGGAGCCGTCGTTGGAGGACATGAATGCGGCTTGGTCAACTATATACTCCATCATCACGTAGAAACATGCGATGATTTTTGTTCTTCGTGTGCAACGCACAGACACATGTACTATCTGTTGCCTTTCAACTTACAAATCTTCAATTGGATGAGTTGTTTTTCTTTTTGTGATGATCAAGGATTTCACACAATGAGACTTTGGTACGAAGTTCTTATCATGTGATTTCATGATTCGCATTATGCTTACATGAAGATTTATGTTTCGGCCTTAGATGGGCATGCAAGTTGAATTGTACTTCCTCCGTCCTATAATATAAGAACGTTTTTCAAGCTATGTTAACTTGAAAAACGCTCTTATATTATGGAAAGGAGGGAGTAACATGTACTTAAAAAGATGATGTACTTGTGCTTCTCCTATGATTATTGGGCTAGGGGTGTGTGTATACGTGGCGCTGCTCGACCATGATGGGGTGTGTACGTGGCACCGCTCGATCGTGTTTACTGGCCGCCGGAGGCTTTTTACTCATGAGAAAGATAGGGAAGTTTTTTTATTGACAGTGTGGAACGGGAAGATGTGTGCATGCAGTTCTGTTTATTTGTTTTAGACAAACATCCCCTGTTGTGTATGTGAAATGTTTACGTTTCAGACTTCGGATCAAGTTCAAGTAGTGCAAAAATAAAAAGAACATAATCTTGTAAACCAAACAAAAAACATTCTACAAAAAAATGAATGTAGTAAAAATCTACTTGCGCTTGAATATAATAAAATCTATAGAAATAATCCCACTTCGATCCACCACTACTCTTTCACCCGATGATAGTGGGAAGCTAAATGAGACTTTGTCAGAGGACATAAATGCGGCTTTGTCAATTTTTATAAATTGGGACACTAACAATCATACCATCATCAACGGCGGTATCAAACATAAAACGTTGGAACACTAATGAGTCAGAAGAAATGTGTGATGAGTTTTTCTACCACTCCAACGCATGGGCACATTAAATTAATGCATGTAAAGGTTTAAGTCAAATTTTTTTTAAAAACATAGTACAGATATCGATACTCATAAACACGTACATACACTCAGCCCTATGAACGTACGCATGCATATCATACCCCTATAAGCACCGAGCGACAACACCGGCAAGTTTTGAAATTGATGAAGTCATCACAAGTACCTCACTATCGACGAGACCGTCGCTTCCAATTGAAAATTATTTCGCCTTAATGAGACCCCAAAGTGTCATACCCGGGGTGGTTGGATTGGGGTACCACTGCCCTCCTAACCATTCAATCAAATGTTGGTTGTCATGGTTAAAACGAAACAGACAAATCCAAGTAACTGTCCCTTTTTATTCGGTGCTCACGCATTCATGCCGCGTAATAATTGACATTAAAGCATGATTTATATTTCTTCTATACCTCGGCATGCGCATCCCTACCCCATCATAATGTGCTGATGGGTGTTTTGGTGGACACCTCAGTTTTATCTCCCGTTGCAAACGCACGGGCATATGTGCTAGTTTCATACATATAGTAAAGATAGCCTACAACAACTAAAAAATAATTGAAATCCACTTCACCTCAAATGTAACTTGATGATGTAAAATAAAGACCAATGATCCACATATAATATAAACTAAGATCTACTTGATGCACTTAACATATTCCTGTAGAAGGTCAGAAATCTATATATATATATATTGCTTGTGTGGGATCGTTATGAGTTGATATATATATATATATTTATTGATAAAATCTTTGTATTGATATATATATATATATATAATCAATACAAAGATTTAGTTGAGTTAACGTATACATATAGATTTCTCATGCACATATGCAATCTACATTTTTATCAATAAATCGCTCAACATCTTCTTCTTTCTCCACAACACCGGTCCATGTTCGCTGATGACCCACAAGTATAGGGGATCAATCATAGTCATTTCGATAAGTAAGAGTGTCGAACCCAATGAGGCGCAGAAGGAAATGACAAGTAGTTTTCAGCAAGCACTGAAATTGTCGGTAACAGGTAGTTTGATAACAAGACAGTTTGTAACAAGTAACAAGTAACAATAGTAACAATAAGTGTAGCAAGGTAGCCCAATCCTTTTTATAGCAAAGGATAGGCCGAGACGGTCTCAGATAATAAGAAAAACATTCTTGAGGACACACGAGAATTTCATCTAGTCACTTTCATCATGTTGGTTTGATTTGCGTTCGTTACATTGATAATTTGATATGTGGGTGGACCGGTGCTTGGATGCTGTTCTTAGTTGAACAAGCCCCCCACTTATGATTAACCCCTCTCACAAGCATCCGCAACTACGAAAGAAGAATCAAGATAACAATCTAACCATAACATTAAACATATGGATCCAAATCAGCCTCTTACGGAATAGCGCATAAACTAGGGTTTAAGTTTTTATCACTCTAGCAACCCATCATCTAATAACTACTCCACAATGCATTCCCTTAGGCCCAAAGATGGTGAAGTGTCATTTATTCGACGTTCACATAACACCACTAAGGGAATCACAACATACATATCAACAAAATATCGAACGCATACAAAATTCACATGATTACTAGCAACATGACTTCTCCCGTGGCCTCAAGAACAAGGGCAACATAATATTTATCACTACTGCAAGATGCTCCTAACGCGACACTACAATCAGTGACCCTTTGATGAAACTGTGTGCGATGCATTAATCGCAAACGGTGGTGTAATAAAACCGTCAAAAATGAGAAGAACTGTTTGCAATTGCGTAGTCATCAAACACGATTGAGATCAGAGATGCGTGTGCAATGTGTGGCATACGGTTAATCCATAAGAAATATTTGTGATGATCCAGAACAACAGAAACTGTCAGCCAGATGAGGGCGTGTGCGATATACGACATGCAGTTTACTAGGATGAGCTGTGTGTGATTAGGCAACACAATAGAATCGGTCAGCCAAATCAAGGTGTGTGCCATGGAGGGCATACAGTTCACTAGGATGAACTATTGCGATGAGCCAAGACAACAGAAACAGTTCAACTGAACAAGATGCGTGTGATGCGCGGCAAACAGGTCCGTAATCAGAAATGTGTGCGAAGACCAATAATAACACAGACGATTGCTGCTAATAAGCCATGTGATTTGCTCTGTCTACAGAAGAACAACATATATATAACTAAAATAAATATCCAATTACATAAGTGACTATACAGATCATTTGTACACACCTCAATAAACAATTGCATGCATTCTAAACTAGGAGAAACGATCGTCTAGTCATCTACTTCTTTTGACGCTCCCGCCACTACTCCGTGGCTCGGTCCCTGGTCTGGGGTAGGACGAAGACACTTCTCATGTCAATGATCCTCCTGTACATCTTGTAGCTTGTGTACGCGTCCTTAGCCGCGTACTTGACGTGTTCTTCATCTAGTCTCTGATGCTAGGCACTGTGCCAGGCATTCCTTTCCTTCTTGCTCTCATCCTTCATCTTCATGTAGTAGGGGACGATGATGGCCGAGGCGAGGTTAACTAGGGAGTTCTGTTTGTTGTTGTCGCTGCCCTAGACCTTGTAGTGGTCACGAATGTTGACAAGATTCTGGCAGGTCAAGCCCGAAACCTTGAGCGCTTTCAGATCGTTGGTGCTGTCCACCGTAAAGAAAGTATAGTCGGAGTTGTTGATAAACCTGGAGAAACGCTTGCAAGGCCTTGTGGCCTGGTGGTAGTGGTAGATGAGGACATCATGTCGCATGCACAACTGGGTGACGACAACCTTCTCACCTTGCCTGGCACGACAGCTGGTGAACTCGAGGTCGAAGCCGACCACTTGGTACTTGTCCTCAGCAAGCAACTGCTCCATAGTTTGGATGGAGCTCTCCACCGAGACCGACTCGTTCATGTACACCACCAATAGTTCCTTCCCCCTCACGTGGGTGTCCACTACATGATGTGTGGTGAACTACCCCCCGTTGTCGTCGTCGGCCGCTGGGAGCGCCATTGGAGCCACGGGGAGCGCCATTGGAACCACTGGATGTCCTCTTTGTATGTGTCGTCGTGGATTGTAAGTGCATATAGTGCCCCTTAGTGATTTTGGTGTACTGAAGACTTATAGGTTAAGGGACTAATGTGTTTGTAAGTGTACACAGGTTCTATAAGTCTCTGAGGAGTTTGATATTTACGAAGAAAGTCGACCCCTAAAAAATGAATGTCTTCAGTTGAAGACTTTGGTTTTCTTGTAGACTTTGAAAATGAAGAAATTAGTGTGACCATGAAGATATTGATATCGATGCGAGGATTATGAAGAGTGAAGACTTTTGTTTTTGCAGTTCCATTTTCTCTTTCTTGAGTCATAGGAAACACCATACTGTTAAAGGGGGTCGAGGTAAAACTAAGGAAAAGTTTCCGAGTGATGCTCATCTCAAAGCCTACACATACCCAATCATTTGAGTGAAGCCTTTGGAAATCTCATATAGTTCAGTCAAGTTCTTCAGTGACAGAGACGAAGATCTTCTGTTCTCTGAGGAATTTATTCTAATTGAGGAGTTAGCAATTCACCAGTGCGGATTACCTACAGTGAGGAACATGACACCCTCGAGGAATTTCAGAGCTCAAATTTCCGACTGTTGCTATGCTATGCGCCAGCTGTCCCAAATATCTTATCCACCTAATGGTCATATCATTGAAGGGCATTTATGGCTTATCATGTCAGGCTGCTCCCCGGCTATAAATAGTTGCCCCCTTCAACCACTAGCTGGTTGGCTGCTCCAAGAGAAAATGACACTTGTCATTTAGAGCATCCCATCCTCCGAGGACTTTGAGAGAAAATCATCAGTGAGGAAAAACCTAAAACCCAGACACCTACAACCCAAAGTGATTGAGAATCACTTCAAAGATTGTTCCTATGTGGAACCGACGCTTGTTACCTTTGAAGACCGTGCATCTTCCAGACGGTTAGGCGTCAAGGTCTAGAGCATCCAAGAGGAATTGTGGATCGCCGAGTGACCAAGTCTCCGAAGGTTTGGAAGTCACCTGAAGACTTACCATGAGTAATTGGGCGAGGTCTGTGTGACCTTATCTCAAGGACATTATAGTAAGGACTGTGTGTCCTTTGGTTTAAATACCAAGCTACTCCAACGAGATGTACAACTGTCACAGCAGTTGGAACTGCTCTACCAAATCATTGTCTTCACCGGGCTACTAGTTCTATTTCCTCAACCCTTTCATTTCCTCGCACATGTGTTGATGAAATTGATCATTACTTTTTGAAGACTTTGACTGAAGACTTTCTCAATTTCCTCAATCCTATTTCTTCAGTCATCTTGTCTTCTGCCTACTTATCTTGTTTACACGCTACCTGTGCTCTGTGTACGTTTCATTTCCATGATGACAATGCTATTGTCTTGTTATGCATGCACCTGAGTACTTACTCTGCTGCCTGTAGTTTATCACTTAGCAAATTCCTCAAGTAGTATTTCCCCCGCGATGAATTTCTAAAAATCGCCTATTCACCCCCTCTAGTCGATATAACGCACTTTCAATTGGTATCAGAGCAAGGTACTCCCTTGTTCTGTGTGATTTTGGTTTAACCACCTGGAGTTTTAGTTATGTCGACTGCAAGCATAATCAAGGTCTCGGCTGGGTGTCCTACCTTCGATGGGATGGACTACCCCTACTGGAAGAACAATATGCGCATGCATCTTGAGGCAATTGACAATGATCTCTGGTACGTTGTGGAAAATGGCGTTCCCTCCATCACTGCTTCCGTGAACGCTGCTGATGTGAAGAGATTCAAGCAACTCGACTCTCATGTGAAGAATATCATATGTGGTCATCTGAGCAAAGGATAGTACGGCAGAGTGAGTGCTTTGGAGTCTGCAAAGCTTATCTGGGATAAGCTGTCCAAGGTCAACGAAGGAATCTCAACCCAACATGATTCTTGAGTTGACGTTCTTCGCAATCTCTTCAATCGCTTCAAATGACTCGACAATGAAAATGGTCAGCAAACCTTCGATCGCCTTACTAACATCTCAAATGAGCTTCAAACACTTGGTGCCACTGACATCACTGACCATGAGGTGGTGAAGAAATTGCTGAGATCACTTGATTCCTCATTCGATACACTGGGACTGATGATTCAAGAATGTGGAGACTACAAGTCACTAGATCCTGTTGATATCCTTGAGAGGCTGAACACTCATGAATTCTAACAAGCTGAGAAGAGAGACCTCTATGGGCCAAGCCATGGAAGATCACGAGCACTGAAGGCCAAGGCAATTTACTCATCTGAAGAGGAAGATTCTGACAGCAGCCTTGGTGATCCTGAGGAACTAAGCTAGGAGCTAGCAATGCTCATGAGGAAATTCCAGAAGTTCTCAAGGCGTGGCCATTTTGGAAAATCTTCAAGAGGTGATGACTTGATTACAAGCCATGGAAGATCACGGGCACTGAAGGCCAAGGCAATTCTTCAAGACGTGATGACTTGATTACAAGCCATGGGAGATCACGGGCACTGAAGGCCAAGGTAATTCTTCATCCTACAATTACAAGAAAATGACCTGCCACAAATGCAAAAAGCCTAGTCACTACATGGCTGATTGTTCTTAGTGGCCGAAGGAACCAAAGAATAAGAAGTATAAGGATGATAGTTCTGATGATTCAAAGAAAAAGAAGAAATCTTCAAAGTCCTCATCATTAAAATCTTCAAAGTCTTCATCTCACAAGTAGAACAGTTCCAGAAAGGCTCAGGCATTCATTGGCAAGGAAATGGACTCTGAAGTTGAATTTGAGGAAAATGAGGAAGATGACGTATCTGAGGAGTCAGACTCTGGTGTGGCGAGCCTAGCGCTCGCTACTGCTTTCGTCAGCAAGTCCATCTTCAACATTGAGGAACATGGCAACACCAACGCCGCTGACGATGGCGACGATGACTACACTCCCACCTATTGCTTCATGGCAAAAGGTGCCAAGGTACTCAAATATCCCTCCTCTAATTCATGTGAAGATGAATCTGATGAAAACCTCAAACCCAGCTATTCCAAGCTTGCTAATATTGCCACTAAACAACAAAATGCTTTGGAAAGGATTCAAAATTTGCTAGACAAAAGCAATGACCTGTTGGGCGAGGAATTGAATCAGACTCAAACCCTGACTGATAATATTCAACGGCTATAGTCTAAGTTTGATAGCCTTCAAGGTCGTCATGAAACACTCTTAGCCGATCATGAGAAGCTTTCTTATGAATTTCTTCAAAGAAAGCAAGATCTTGAGAAACTAAGGGTGAGTCATGTTGATCTTCAAAGGGATAATGATTCTTTGCTTGCTCAATAGATCAGTTCCGCTCAGGAAGAATTCATTCCACCATGTTTGAAATGCATTGAACGAGAATCTGCCAATTTTTCACCTGAAAGTTCGAATGGTTCTATTGCTGCAAATTCTTCAACTGTCGCTGTGGTCACAAATTCCTCATCTGAGGATACCACAAGTGTTACTGACGAAAATGCATGGTTGAAGGAATTGTATGTGATAGGCATGTACAAAAGACTCAAAGGGCATCAGGCTCTTTGTGATGTGCTTAAAAAGCAGATCCTCAACAGGAACCCTAGAGAAGAGGGCATTGCATTTGAGAGGAAACTCAATGCTGATGGGTCCTACTGGAAACCTGAGCAGTACCCCAAAACCACATGGGTTGCTGCAAAAGGACATCTCATAGATCCATCCACTTTATCTGGCTTTACATGTGAATCCTCATATTCATCTGATGAGTCATTTGACTCCAACTATAAACTGTTCAAGAATCAAAATGGTGAGGTATTTGCTAGATATGTTGGAACTAACTACAGGAATGATCCTCCTATGAAGAAAATCTGGGTTCCCAAAAGGTGCCTTGAAAGTCTTCAGGTGAATGTCCTCATGACACCACTTGTGAAGAATAGGAACCCCAGATCAAACTCTTCATATAGACCAGTCTTCATATGGATCAAAATCCTCATGTGGATCAAATTCCTCAGATGGATCCAAGTCTTCATATGGATCAAATTCCTCATATGAGCATCACCGTGCTAATGCATCTATTTTGCAGGGAAACTCTAAGAGTCGTGAATATGTGCATTGTTCTTCCAATCATTATGTTCATAAGTCCTCGAAGAATTTCTCTACTTATTCATATGCATACTCTAACCCCTTTTCTGTGAAACAAAGTGCACTGGCTTCAATGCCACCATTATCTTATGGAGCTCACAAATGATGAACTCTTTGCCACCCCTCCAGATGTGGGTGGTGAAGAAAATGAACTAATCTCTATGCAGGGTCAGGTCTCCAGACGAACTTGAACGTCTCAAGAATTAGTTGGAGACCTGAATATGCTTGAAATGACGCAAGCTAATCATGAAGAAATGATTTACTCATTTCTCACGTCCTCATAGTGCTATATCTGTTGCACTATTTGATGAAATTCTATATGATGAATTTGATGTCATATTCTTCACTCTGAAGTATATGAGTTCGTAAGATGCACTAATTCACTTGCATGATGGAACACCCAAAGCTACTGAGTGGGTCCTGATACGTCTCCATCATATCTATAATTTTTGATTGTTTCATGCCAATATTATACAACTTTTACATATTTTTGGCAACTTTTTATATGATTTATTGGACTAACCTATTGATCCAGTGCCCAGTGCCAGTTCAACTTTTCTGCATGTTTTTTGTATCGCAGAGTATACATATCAAACGAAGTCCAAATGCAATAAAATTTCACGGAGAATTATTTTGGAATATATGTGATTCTTGGGAGTTGGAATCACCGCAAACGGAGGCCCGAGGTGGGCACAACCCACCAGGGCGTAGTCCCGGAGCCAGGCGTGGCGTGGTGGGTTGTGCCCACCTCGTACGTCAATTGGATGCTCTTCTCCCATCTAGGGGGGAGGCCAAGGAAGAAGTAGAAGTACGGGGGTTCTCTCCCCCTCGCTTCCGGTGGCAGCGGAGTGCCGTCGGGGCAACGATCGGGACGGTGATCTACATCAACAATCTTGCTACTGTCAACACCAACTTTCTCCCCCTCCATGCAGCGGTGTAACACCTCTTCCCCCCGCTGTAATCTCTACTTAAACATGGTGCTCAACTCCATCTATTATTTCCCAATGATCTATGGTTATCCTATGATGTTTGAGTAGATCCGTTTTGTCCTGTGGGTTAATCGTGATCTTGGTTGGTATGATTGTATATTTTATTTATGGTGCTGTCCTACGGTGCCCTCCGTCTCATGCAAACGTGAGGGGCCCCCGTTGAAGGGTGTTGCAATATGTTCATGGTTCGCTTATGGTGGTTTGCGAGAGTGACAGAAACTTAAACCCGAGTAGGTGGGGTATGACGTATGGGAATAAAGAGGACTTGATACTTAATGTTATGGTTGGGTTTCACGACCTCAATGATCTTTAGTAGTTGTGGATGCTTGCTAGGGATCCAATCATAAGTGCATATGATCCAAGTAGAGAAAGTATGTTAGCTGATGCCTCTCCCTCATATAGAATTACAAGAATGATTACCGGTACTTGTTATCGATTTCCTAGGGACAAATAACTTTCTTGTTGACAAAATCTCTCCACTAAAACTAACTTAGTTGTGTCTTTATCTAAACAGCCCCTAGATTTTATTTACGTGCTCTTTATTATCTTGCAAACCTATCCTATCACACCTACAAAGTACTTCTAGTTTCAACGCCAAGCGTGCGTAGAGTTGTATCGGTGGTCGATAGAACTCGAGGGAATATTTGCTCGAACTTTAGCTCCTCGTTGGGTTCGACACTCTTACTTATCGAAAGAGGCTACAATTGATCCCCTATACTTGTGGGTTATCAGGTCCTAGACCGTGGATGTACAAATCGCATGACTGGTGACAAGAACTTACTGATGGACTCTGTTTTATCTCCATCGGATCTGAAGCATATCACCTACGCTGACAAAGGCAAAAGCAAGGTATTGGGTCTAGGTAGGGTTGCAATCACAAAGGATCGACACATGGACAAAGTCATGCTTGTCGAGTCCCTCATATTTGTGATGCCCTCGATTCAATCATACACTAATCATACACGCAAATGTGTACGATCAAGATCAAGGACTCACGGGAAGATATCACAACACAACTCTAGACACAAATTAAAAAATAATACAAGCTTTATATTACAAGCCAGGGGCCTCGAGGGCTCGAATACATAAGCTCGAATACACAAGAGTCAGGCAACATTATCTGAGTACAGACATGAGACAAGTTTGCCTTAAGAAGGCTAGCACAAAAGCAACAATGATCGAAAAGGCAAGGCCTCCTGCCTGGGAGCCTCCTAACTACTCTTGGTCGTCGACGGCCTCCACGTAGTAGTAGGCACCCTCGGCGTAGTAGTAGTCGTCGGTGGTGTCGTCTAGATCCTGGGCTCCACCATCTGGTTGCGACATCCGAGAAGAATGGAAAAAGGGGGGAAAAGGAAGCAAAGCAACCGTGAGTACTCATCCGAACTACTCAGCAAGCAAGGATCTACACTACATATGCAACATTATCAAAGGAAGGCGGTAGATGTGGACTGGGCTGCAGAAATGCCACAATAAGAGGGGGAGAAGCTAGTCCTATCGAAGACTAGCATCTTCTGGAAACCACCATCTTGTAGCAACAGGAGGGAGTAGAGTAGTATAACATAAGTACATTTATGTTGTTGTATCAACGCTCCGGGATCCTTTCTCGACTCCTGAAGCAACATATCCAAAACATGCCTCAGCATCCAGTTCTAGTTGTATCGATCGGGATACAACTCCGAGTGTCCGTTACCGTAGGACAGGCTATCGATAGATGTTTTCTTCCCTGCAGGGGTGCACCAACTGACCCACCACGCTCAATTAACTCCGGCCGGACACACTTTACTGGGTCATGCCCGGCCTCGGCCAAACAATACGCCACAACCCGACCTAGGCTTAATAGAGAGGTCAGCACGCCGGACTAAACCTATGCCCCCAGGGGTCATGGGCCATCGCCCCGGGAACTCCTGCATGTTGCGAGGGCGGCCGGTGAGCAGACCTAGCTACCTCCCCCAAAAAGGCAGGTGCTTACGCAGTCCAACCCGGTGCGCGCCGCTCAGTCACTGACGTCTATTAAGCTTCGGCTGATGCATACGACGCAAAACGCCCATACTATGCCCACGTGATGGTTAGTGCTATCAGGCCCGAGGCCCCTCGGATCAAATATCCAAATCGTACTGGATTAGGAATGCGCGGTAACAAGCAGAGACTCACGAAAGATGTGACCCCGTTGCCCCGTCTCGAGGACTTGCGGCAAGGGCTAAGAATGCCCGGCCATGCCTCATAATTATCTCGCGGGCACCCTCCAGGTCAACCCGACTCCTCATCACTTGCAAATATGCTCGCGCGGGTACCCCTCAGGGCCGACCCATCTTTGGTAACAGGGTTCAGTGTAAAGTCATAGTAACCATAGTAACCGTGTGTTTAACACCAAGAGGAAAACCTGAGGAATCACCCTTGACAGATTCCACTCGATGTAATCATCAAGGTGAACGTAAGAGGATCGACTCTCGAGGTTCACACTTGAGGGGTTGCACGACAGAGTCGTATCGGAAGTGGCTAAGGCGAAATCACCCTCGATGACCACGACCGAATAGCTACACTACGGGGTTAGCATCAGAAGTGCTGATGAGGTCTCACCCTCGGCACTCGATAGTAACCCAGTAGTGTCGAGCAACTAAGGGGAAAGTGATGTGCGGTGCCGGGGCCTGGTCTTCGATCCCGTTGATCGGGTCTTCGATGATGAAGCAGGGGCAACTAGGACAAGGTGGGGGTCACTGATGGATCACTAACCAATCTATACTAAGTAGTTTAGGATAAGCAGGTAGGTAACAATAAGCAGGTTACAAAAGCAGGCTATGCATCAGAATAGGAGCAAACAATTATAGTAGCAAAATCTAATGCAAGCATGAGAGAAAGGAAATGGGCGATATCGGGATGATCAAAGGGGGGGGCTTGCCTGGAAGCTCTGCTGAAAAGGAAGAAGTGTCGTCGTTGACGTAGTCGATCACAGGGGCAGCATCGGTCTCGGGGTCTATCGGAGGGAACAGGGGGAAGAAACAGTAAACACAGAGCGAACAAGGTTTCACAAGGCATAATATGGCAATACGCAGTGCTAGGAGTGTTCTAACGTAATACTGGACGATATAGGTGAAGGGGGAATTCAACCGGGAAGGTATTCCCGGTTCTGGACCTGTGTCAGACGGATGACCGGAGGGGGAATGTTCCATGTTCAGATAGTTAGAGGCATCTGACAGGTAAACGGACCGCGCATTCGGATTCGTCCCGTCGTTCTGAGCAACTTTCATGTATTAAACTTTTTCATCCGAGTTACAGATTATTTTACATGAATTCCTGAAGTTTAAGCAATATCCTAGATTTATTATTAAACTAAAATAGGGTTATTGCACCAGCATGACGTCATCATGACATCATCAGTCAGCTGAGTTGACCATGGTCAACCCTGACGTGTGGGGCCCGTCAGTGCCCAGTCAGCAGTACAGTCAGTGTTGACTGGGTCAATGTTGACCAGTCAACACGGTCAATGGGGTCCATCTGTCAGTGTCCATATTTTAAAAGGGGTGTGTTTAAATTAAGCTAACTAGGAGTGGGGCCCCACTGTCATAGAGTCCTCTGACTAACTAATTAACTAATTAGGCAAAATTAATTAAGTTAATTAACTGTCTAATTAATTAATTAATTAATTATTAGTATTGTTTTCGTTTTTTAGGGCGTGGGCCCACGTGGTCAGTGGCCCATGGCCTAAGCGGGTCCTGGGCGACGCGGGGCGGGCGAACGGGCGCTACCACGGGCGCCCGATGGGGTGAGCCCGGGCGCTGGCCGTGGCGATGCGCCGGCGTGGGTGGGGGGGCGTAGCGGGCAGAGCCGGCGAGGTCCTGGCGGAGCGGCGCGGCTGAGCGCAGCGGCGGCGGAGCAGCGTAGCAGCAACAGCAGAAGGCAGGCGAGGAGCGACGCGGGGGAAGGAGCAGCGAGCGCGCGTGGGCGGCTGGAGTGGGCGGCGAGGGGC